>NW_027465030.1:0-74000 GCF_043290135.1 Rhipicephalus microplus
ATCGGCTGTTAACCGAAAGGTTGGAGGTTCGAGCCCACGCGGTGGTGGGCAGCGCTTTTTTTCTTTGCGCTGATAGCTTTGAAGATATGTTCTGATGATGGTGAGAGTGGAGCAAGACTGCCTCCGTGGCGCAATGGGCTTGCACGATCGGCTGTTACCCGAAAGGTTTGAGTTTCGAGCCTACCCGGTGGTTGTGCGGCGCTTTTTTTTCTGTGGGCTGATAGCTTTGAAGATATGTTCTGATGGTGGTGAGATTGGAGCAGGACTGTCTCCGTGGCGCAATTGGCTAGCGTGATCGGCTGTTAACCGAAAAGTTGGAGGTTGGAGCCTACCCGGTGGTTGTGCGGCGCTTTTTTTCTGTGGGCCTATAGCTTTGAGGATATGTTCTGATGGTGGTGAGAGTGGAGCAGGACTGTCTCCGTGGTGCAATTGGCTAGCGTGATCGTCTGTTAACCGAAAAGTTGAAGGTTCGAGCCCACGCGGTGGTGGTGCGGCGCTTTTTTTTCTTTGGGCTGATAGCTTTGAAGATATGTTCTTATGGGGGTGAGAGTGGGGCAGGACTGTCTCCGTGGCGCAAATGGCTAGCGTGATCGGCTGTTAACCGAAAAGTTGGTAGTTCGAGCCCACCCGGTGGTGGTGCGGCGCTTTTTTTTCTTTGGGCTGATAGCTCTGAAGAAATGTTCTACGGTGGTGAGAGTTGAGCAGGACTGTTTCCGTGGCGCAATTGGCTAGCGCGATCGGCTGTTACCCGAAAAGTTGGAGGTTCGAGCTCTCCCGGTGGTGGTGCGGCGCTTTTTTTTCTATGGGCTGATAGCTTTGAAGATATGTTGTAATGGTGGTAAGAGTGGAGCAGGACTGTCTCCGTGGCGCCATTGGCTAGCACGATCGGCAGTTAACCGAAAGGTTGGAGTTTCGAGCCCACCCGGTGGTGGTGCGGCGCTTTTTTTCTTTGGGCTGATAGCTCTGAAGATATGTTATTGTGGTGGTGAGAGTGAAGCAGGACTGTCTCCGTGGCGCAATTAGCTAGCGTGATCGGCTGTTAACCGAAAAGTTGGAGGTTCGAGCCCACCCGGTGGTGGTGCGGCTCTTTTTTTTTCTTTGGGCTGATAGCTTTGAAGATATGTTCTGATGGTGGTGAGAGTGGAGCAGGACTGTCTCCGTGGGGCAATTGGCTAGCGTGATCGGCTGTTAACCGAAAAGTTGGTAGTTCGAGCCCACCCAGTGGTGGTGCGGCGCTTTTTTTTCTTTGGGCTGATAGCTTTGAAGATATGTTCCTATGGTGGTGAGAGTGGAGCAGGACTGTCTCCATGGTGCAATTGGCTAGCGCGATCGGCTGTTAACCAAAATGTCGGAGGTTCGAGCCCAACCGGTGGTAGTATTGCGCTTTTTTTTCTTTGGGCTGATAGCTTTGAAGATATGTTTTGATGGTGGCGAGAGTAGAGCAGGACTGTCTCCTTGGCGCAATTGGCTAGCGCGATCGGCTGTTAACCGAAAGGTTGGAGTTTCGAGCCCACCCGGTGGTGGTGCGGCGCTTTTTTTTCTTTGGGCTGATAGCTTTGAAGATATGTTCTGATGGTGGTGAGAGTAGAGCAGGACTGTCTCCGTGGCGCAATTGGCTAGCGCGATCGGCTGTTAACCGAAAGGTTGGAGTTTCGAGCCCTCTCTGGAGAGGTGTGTTGCTTTTTTCTTTGTGCTGATAGCTTTGAAGATATGTTCTGATGGTGGTGAGAGTGGAGCAGGACTGTCTCCATGGCGCAATTGGCTAGCGCGATCGGCTGTTAACCAAAAGGTCGGAGGTTCGAGCCAACCCGGTGGTGGTATGGCGCTTTTTTTGGGCTGATAGCTTTGAAGATATGTTCTGATGGTGGTGAGAGTGGAGCAGGACTGTCTCATGGCGCAATTGGCTAGCGCGATCGGCAGTTAACCGAAAGGTTGGAGGTTCGAGCCCACCCGGTGGTGGTGCGGCGCTTTTTTTCTTTCGGCTGATAGCTTTGAAGATATGTTCTAATTGTGGTGAGAGTGGAGCAGGACTGTCTCCGTGGCGCAATTGGCCAGCGCGATCGGCTGTAAACCGAAAAGTTTGAGGTTCGAGCCCTCCCGGCAGTGGTGTTTTGCTTTTTTCTTTGCGCTGATAGCTTTGAAGATATGTTCTGGTGGTGGTCAGAGTAGAGCACGACTGTCTCCGTGGCGCAGTTGGCTAGCACGATCGGCTGTTAACCGAAAGGTTGGAGGTTCGAGCCCATTCGGTGGTGGTGCGGTGCTTTTTTTTCTTTGGGCTGATAGCTTTGAAGATATGTTCTGATGGTGGTGAGAGGGGAGCAAGACTGTCTCCGTGGCGCAATGGGCTAGCGCGATCAGCTGTTGACCGAAAGGTTGGAGTTTCGAGCCCTCCCGTTAGTGGTGTGTTGCTTTTTTCTTTGCGCTCATAGCTTTGAAGATATGTTCTGATGGTGGTGAGAGTGGAGCAAGACTGTCCCCGTGGCGCAATGGGCTAGCGCGATCGGCTGTTAACCGAAAGGTTGGAGGTTCGAGCCCACGCGGTGGTGGTGCAGCGCTTTTTTTCTTTGCGCTGATAGCTTTGAAGATTTGTTCTGATGATGGTGAGAGTGGAGCAAGACTGCCTCCGTGGCGCAATGGGCTTGCACGATCGGCTGTTATCCGAAAGGTTTGAGTTTCGAGCCTACCCGGTGGTTGTGCGGCGCTTTTTTTCTGTGGGCTGATAGCTTTGAAGATATGTTCTGATGGTGGTGAGATTGGAGCAGGACTGTCTCCGTGGCGCAATTGGCTAGCGTGATCGGCTGTTAACCGAAAAGTTGGAGGTTCGAGCCCACCCGGTGGTGGTGCGGCGCTTTTTTTTCTTTGGGCTGATAGCTTTGAGTATATGTTCTGATGGTGCTGAGAGTGGAGCAGGACTGTCTCCGTGGCGCAATTGGCTAGAGCGATCGGCTGTTAACCAAAAAGGTCGGAGGTTCGAGCCCACCCGGTGGTGGTGCGGCGCTTTTTTTCTTTGGGCTGATAGCTTTGAAGATATGTTCTTATGGTGGTGAGAGTGGAGCAGGACTGTCTCCGTGGCGCAAATGGCTAGCGCGATCGGCTGTTAACCGAAAAGTTGGAGGTTGGAGCCTACCCGGTGGTTGTGCGGCGCTTTTTTTTTCTGTGGGCCTATAGCTTTGAAGATATGTTCTAATTGTGGTGAGAGTGGAGCAGGACTGTCTCCGTGGCGCAATTGGCCAGCGCGATCGGCTGTAAACCGAAAAGTTTGAGGTTCGAGCCCTCCCGGGAGTGGTGTTTTGCTTTTTTCTTTGCGCTGATAGCTTTGAAGATATGTTCTGATGGTGGTCAGAGTAGAGCACGACTGTCTCCGTGGCGCAATTGGCTAGCACCATCGGCTGTTAACCGAAAGGTTGGAGGTTCGAGCCCATCCGGTGGTGGTGCGGTGCTTTTTTTTCTTTGGACTGATAGCTTTGAAGATATGTTCTGATGGTGGTGAGAGTGGAGCAAGACTGTCCCCGTGGCGCAATGGGCTAGCGCGATCGGCTGTTAACCGAAAGGTTGGAGGTTCGAGCCCACGCGGTGGTGGTGCAGCGCTTTTTTTCTTTGCGCTGATAGCTTTGAAGATATGTTCTGATGATGGTGAGAGTGGAGCAAGACTGCCTCCGTGGCGCAATGGGCTTGCACGATCGGCTGTTACCCGAAAGGTTTGAGTTTCGAGCCTACCCGGTGGTTGTGCGGCGCTTTTTTTTCTGTGGGCTGATAGCTTTGAAGATATGTTCTGATGGTGGTAAGATTGGAGCAGGACTGTCTCCATGGCGCAATTGGCTAGCGTGATCGGCTGTTAACCGAAAAGTTGGAGGTTGGAGCCTACCCGGTGGTTGTGCGGCGCTTTTTTTCTGTGGGCCTATAGCTTTGAGGATATGTTCTGATGGTGGTGAGAGTGGAGCAGGACTGTCTCCGTGGCGCAATTGGCTAGCGTGATCGTCTGTTAACCGAAAAGTTGAAGGTTCGAGCCCACGCGGTGGTGGTGCGGCGCTTTTTTTTCTTTGGGCTGATAGCTTTGAAGATATGTTCTTATGGGGGTGAGAGTGGAGCAGGACTGTCTCCATGGCGCAATTGGCTAGCGCGATCGGCTGTTAACCAAAAGGTCGGAGGTTCGAGCCAACCCGGTGGTGGTATGGCGCTTTTTTTGGGCTGATAGCTTTGAAGATATGTTCTGATGGTGGTGAGAGTGGAGCAGGACTGTCTCATGGCGCAATTGGCTAGCGCGATCGGCAGTTAACCGAAAGGTTGGAGGTTCGAGCCCACCCGGTGGTGGTGCGGCGCTTTTTTTCTTTCGGCTGATAGCTTTGAAGATATGTTCTAATTGTGGTGAGAGTGGAGCAGGACTGTCTCCGTGGCGCAATTGGCCAGCGCGATCGGCTGTAAACCGAAAAGTTTGAGGTTCGAGCCCTCCCGGCAGTGGTGTTTTGCTTTTTTCTTTGCGCTGATAGCTTTGAAGATATGTTCTGATGGTGGTCAGAGTAGAGCACGACTGTCTCCGTGGCGCAGTTGGCTAGCACGATCGGCTGTTAACCGAAAGGTTGGAGGTTCGAGCCCATTCGGTGGTGGTGCGGTGCTTTTTTTTCTTTGGGCTGATAGCTTTGAAGATATGTTCTGATGGTGGTGAGAGGGGAGCAAGACTGTCTCCGTGGCGCAATGGGCTAGCGCGATCAGCTGTTGACCGAAAGGTTGGAGTTTCGAGCCCTCCCGTTAGTGGTGTGTTGCTTTTTTCTTTGCGCTCATAGCTTTGAAGATATGTTCTGATGGTGGTGAGAGTGGAGCAAGACTGTCCCCGTGGCGCAATGGGCTAGCGCGATCGGCTGTTAACCGAAAGGTTGGAGGTTCGAGCCCACGCGGTGGTGGTGCAGCGCTTTTTTTCTTTGCGCTGATAGCTTTGAAGATTTGTTCTGATGATGGTGAGAGTGGAGCAAGACTGCCTCCGTGGCGCAATGGGCTTGCACGATCGGCTGTTATCCGAAAGGTTTGAGTTTCGAGCCTACCCGGTGGTTGTGCGGCGCTTTTTTTCTGTGGGCTGATAGCTTTGAAGATATGTTCTGATGGTGGTGAGATTGGAGCAGGACTGTCTCCGTGGCGCAATTGGCTAGCGTGATCGGCTGTTAACCGAAAAGTTGGAGGTTCGAGCCCACCCGGTGGTGGTGCGGCGCTTTTTTTTCTTTGGGCTGATAGCTTTGAGTATATGTTCTGATGGTGGTGAGAGTGGAGCAGGACTGTCTCCGTGGCGCAATTGGCTAGAGCGATCGGCTGTTAACCAAAAGGTCGCAGGTTCGAGCCCACCCGGTGGTGGTGCGGCGCTTTTTTTTCTTTGGGCTGATAGCTTTGAAGATATGTTCTTATGGTGGTGAGAGTGGAGCAGGACTGTCTCCGTGGCGCAAATGGCTAGCGCGATCGGCTGTTAACCGAAAAGTTGGAGGTTGGAGCCTACCCGGTGGTTGTGCGGCGCTTTTTTTTCTGTGGGCCTATAGCTTTGAAGATATGTTCTGATGGTGGTGAGAGTGGAGCAGGACTGTCTCCGTGGCGCAATTGGCTAGCGTGATCGTCTGTTAACCGAAAAGTTGAAGGTTCGAGCCCACCCGGTGGTGGTGCGGCGCTTTTTTTTCTTTGGGCTGATAGCTTTGAAGATATGTTCTTATGGTGGTGAGAGTGGGGCAGGACTGTCTCCGTGGCGCAAATGGCTAGCGTGATCGGCTGTTAACCGAAAAGTTTGTAGTTCGAGCCCACCCGGTGGTGGTGCGGCGCTTTTTTTTTCTTTGGGCTGATAGCTCTGAAGAAATGTTCTACGGTGGTGAGAGTTGAGCAGGACTGTTTCCGTGGCGCAATTGGCTAGCGCGATCGGCTGTTACCCGAAAAGTTGGAGGTTCGAGCTCTCCCGGTGGTGGTGCGGCGCGTTTTTTTCTATGGGCTGATAGCTTTGAAGATATGTTGTAATGGTGGTAAGAGTGGAGCAGGACTGTCTCCGTGGCGCCATTGGCTAGCACGATCGGCAGTTAACCGAAAGGTTGGAGTTTCGAGCCCACCCGGTGGTGGTGCGGCGCTTTTTTTCTTTGGGCTGATAGCTCTGAAGATATGTTTTGATGGTGGTGAGAGTGAAGCAGGACTGTCTCCGTGGCGCAATTGGCTAGCGTGATCGGCTGTTAACCGAAAAGTTGGAGGTTCGAGCCCACCCGGTGGTGGTGCGGCTCTTTTTTTTCTTTGGGCTGATAGCTTTGAAGATATGTTCTGATGGATGTGAGAGTGGAGCAGGACTGTCTCCGTGGCGCAATTGGCTAGCGTGATCGGCTGTTAACCGAAAAGTTGGTAGTTCGAGCCCACCCAGTGGTGGTGCGGCGCTTTTTTTTCTTTGGGCTGATAGCTTTGAAGATATGTTCCTATGGTGGTGAGAGTGGAGCAGGACTGTCTCCATGGTGCAATTGGCTAGCGCGATCGGCTGTTTACCAAAATGTCGGAGGTTCGAGCCCACCCGGTGGTAGTATTGCGCTTTTTTTTCTTTGGGCTGATAGCTTTGAAAATATGTTTTGATGGTGGCGAGAGTAGAGCAGGACTGTCTCCGTGGCGCAATTGGCTAGCGCGATCGGCTGTTAACCGAAAGGTTGGAAGTTCGCGCCCACCCGGTGATGGTGGGGCGCTTTTTTTCTTTGTGCTGATAGCTTTGAAGATATGTTCTGATGGTGGTGAGAGTGGAGCAGGACTGTCTCCGTGGCGCAATTGGCTGGCGCTATTGGCTGTTAACCGAAAGGTTGGAGGGTCGAGCCCTCCCGGGAGTGGTGTGTTGCTTTTTTCTTTGAGGTAATAGCTTTGAAGATATGTTCTGATGGTGGTGAGAGTGGAGCAGGACTGTCTCCGTGGCGCAATTGGCTGGCGCGATTGGCTGTTAACCGAAAGGTTGGAAGTTCGAGCCCACCCGGTGGTGGTGCGGTGCTTTTTTTCTTTGGGCTGATAGCTTTAAAGATATGTTCTGATGGTGGTGAGAGTGGAGCAGGACTGTCTCCGTGGCGCAATTGGCTTGGGCGATCGGCTGTTAACCGAAAGGTTGGAGGTTCGAGCCCACACGGTGGTGGTGCGGCGCTTTTTTTTCTGTGGGCTGATAGCTTTGAAGATATGTTCTGATGGTGGTGAGAGTGGAGCACGACTGTCTCCGTGCCCAATTGGCTAGCGTGATCGGCTGTTAACCGAATAGTTGGAGGTTCGAGTCAGCCCGGTGGTGGTGCGGCGCTTTTTTTCTTTGGGCTGTAAGCTTTGAAGATATGTTCTGACGGTGGTGAGAGTGGAGCAGGACTGTCTACGTGGCGCAATTGGCTAGCGCAATCGCCTGTTGACTGAAAGGTTGGAGTTTCGAGCCCTCCCGGGAGTGGTGTGTTCCATTATTCTTTGCGCTGATAGCTTTGAAGATATGTTCTGATGGTGGTGAGAGTGGAGCAAGACTGTCTCCGTGGCGCAATGGGCTAGCGCGATCGGCTGTTAACCGAAAGGTTGGAGGTTCGAGCCCACCTGGTGGTGGTGCAGCGCTTTATTTCTTTGCGCTGATAGCTTTGAAGATATGTTCTGATGATGGTGAGAGTGGAGCAAGACTGCCTCCGTAGCGCAATGGGCTAGCGCGATCGGCGGTTAACCGAAAGGTTGGAGTTTCGAGCCCTCCCGGGAGTGGTGCGGCGCTTTTTTTTCTTTGGGCTGATAGCTTTGAAGATATGTTCTAATGGTGAAAAGAGTGGAGAAGGACTGTCTCCGTGGTGCCATTGGCTAGCGCGATCGGCAGTTAAACGAAAGGTTGGAGTTTCGAGCCCACCCGGTGGTGGTGCGGCGCTTTTTTTTCTTTGGGCTGATAGCTTTAAAGATATGTTATGATCGTGGTGAGAGTGAAGCAGGACTGTCTCCGCGGCGCAATTGGCTAGCGTGATCGGCTGTTAACCGCAAAGTTGGTAGTTCGAGCCCACCCGGTGGCGGTACGGTGCTTTTTTTTCTTTGGGATGATAGCTTTGAAGATATGTTCTGATGGTGGTGAGAGTGGAGCACGACTGTCTCCGTGCCGCAATTGGCTAGCGTGATCGGCTGTTAACCGAAAAGTTGGAGGTTCGAGCCAGCCCGGTGGTAGTGCGGTGCTTTTTTTCTTTGGGCTGATAGCTTTGAAGATATGTTTTGATGGTGGTGGAGAGTGGAGCAGGACTGTCTCCATGGCGCAATTGGCTAGCGCGATCGGCTGTTAACCAAAAGGTCGGAGGTTCGAGCCCACCCCAGCGGTGGTGTGGCGCTTTTATTTCTTTCGGCTGTAAGCTTTGAAGATGTGTTCTGATGGTGGCGAGAGTGGTGCAGGACTGTCTCCGTGGCGCAATTGGCTAGCGCGATCGGCTGTTAACCAAAAGGTCGGAGGTTCGAGCCCACCCGGTGGTGGTGTGGCGCTTTTTTTTCTTTGGGCTGTAAGCTTTGAAGATATGTTCTGATGGTGGTGAGAGTGGAGCAGGACTGTCTCCGTGGCGCAATTGGCTAGCGCAATCGCCTGTTGACTGAAAGGTTGGAGTTTCGAGCCCTCCCGGGAGTGGTGTGTTGCATTTTTCTTTGCGCTGATAGCTTTGAAGATATGTTCTGATGGTGGTGAGAGTGGAGCAAGACTGTCTCCGTGGCGCAATGGGCTAGCGCGATTGGCTGTTAACCGAAAGGTTGGAGGTTCGAGCCCACCTGGTGGTGGTGCAGCGCTTTTTTTCTTTGCGCTGGTAGCTTTGAAGATATGTTCTGATGATGGTGAGAGTGGAGCAAGACTGTCTCCGTGGCGCAATGGGCTAGCGCGATTGGCTGTTAACCGAAAGGTTGGAGGTTCGAGCCCACCTGGTGGTGGTGCAGCGCTTTTTTTCTTTGCGCTGGTAGCTTTGAAGATATGTTCTGATGATGGTGAGAGTGGAGCAAGACTGCCTCCGTAGTGCAATGGGCTAGCGCGATCGGCGGTTAACCGAAAGGTTGGAGTTTCGAGCCAGCCCGGTGGTGGTGCGGCGCTTTTTTTTCTTTGGGCTGTAAGCTTTGAAGATATGTTCTGATGGTGGTGAGAGTGGAGCAGGACTGTCTCCGTGGCGCAATTGGCTAGCGCAATCGCCTGTTGACTGAAAGGTTGGAGTTTCGAGCCCTCCCGGGAGTGGTGTGTTCCATTATTTTTTGCGCTGATAGCTTTGAAGATATGTTCTGATGGTGGTGAGAGTGGAGCAAGACTGTCTCCGTGGCGCAATTGGCTAGCGTGATCGGCTGTTAACCGAAAAGTTGGAGGTTCGAGCCCACCCGGTGGTGGTGCGGCGCTTTTCTTTCTTTGGGCTGATAGCTTTGAAGATATGTTCTGATGGTGGTGAGAGTGGAGCAGGACTGTCTCTATGGCGCAATTGGCTAGCGCGATCGGTTGTTATCCAAAATGTCGGAGGTTCGAGCCCACCCGGTGGTGGTATGGCACTTTTCTTTCTTTGGGCTGATAGCTTTGAAGATATGTTCTGATGGTGGTGAGAGTAGAGCAGGACTGTCTCCGTGGCGCAATTGGCTAGCGCGATCGGCTGTTAACCGAAAGGTTGGAGTTTAGAGCCCTCCCCGGAGTGGTGTGTTGCTTTTTTCTTTGCGCTGATAGCTTTGAAGATATGTTCTGATGGTGGTGAGAGTGGAGCACGACTGTCTCCTTGGCGCAGTTGGCTAGCGCGATCGGCTGTTAACCGAAAGGTTGGAAGTTCGAGCCCACCCGGTGATGCTGGGGCGCTTTTTTTCTTTGTGCTGATAGCTTTGAAGATATGTTCTGATGGTGGTGAGAGTGGAGCAGGACTGTCTCCGTGGCGCAATTGGCTGGCGCGATTGGCCGTTAACCGAAAGGTTGGAAGTTCGAGCCCACCCGGTGGTGGTGCGGTGCTTTTTTTCTTTGGGCTGATAGCTTTGAAGATATGTTCTGATGGTGGTGAGAGTAGAGCAGGACTGTCTCCGTGGCGCAATAGGCTAGCGCGATCGGCTGTTAACCGAAAGGTTGGAGTTTCGAGCCCTCCCCGGAGTGGTGTGTTGCTTTTTTCTTTGCGCTGATAGCTTTAAAGATATGTTCTGATGGTGGTGAGAGTGGAGCAGGACTGTCTCCGTGGCGCAATTGGCTTGGGCGATCGGCTGTTAACCGAAAGGTTGGAGGTTCGAGCCCACACGGTGGTGGTGCGGCGCTTTTTTTTCTGTGGGCTGATAGCTTTGAAGATATGTTCTGATGGTGGTGAGAGTGGAGCACGACTGTCTCCGTGCCCAATCGGCTAGCGTGATGGGCTGTTAACCGAAAAGTTGGAGGTTCGAGCCAGCCCGGTGGTGGTGCGGCGCTTTTTTTTCTTTGGGCTGTAAGCTTTGAAGATATGTTCTGATGGTGGTGAGAGTGGAGCAGGACTGTCTCCGTGGCGCAATTGGCTAGCGCAATCGCCTGTTGACTGAAAGGTTGGAGTTTCGAGCCCTCCCGGGAGTGGTGTGTTCCATTATTTTTTGCGCTGATAGCTTTGAAGATATGTTCTGATGGTGGTGAGAGTGGAGCAAGACTGTCTCCGTGGCGCAATGGGCTAGCGCGATCGGCTGTTAACCGAAAGGTTGGAGGTTCGAGCCCACCTGGTGGTGGTGCAGCGCTTTATTTCTTTGCGCTGATAGCTTTGAAGATATGTTCTGATGATGGTGAGAGTGGAGCAAGACTGCCTCCGTAGCGCAATGGGCTAGCGTGATCGGCGGTTAACCGAAAGGTTGGAGTTTCGAGCCCTCCCGGGAGTGGTGCGGCGCTTTTTTTTCTTTGGGCTGATAGCTTTGAAGATATGTTCTAATGGTGAAAAGAGTGGAGCAGGACTGTCTCCGTGGCGCCATTGGCTAGCGCGATCGGCAGTTAAACGAAAGGTTGGAGTTTCGAGCCCACCCGGTGGTGGTGCAGCGCTTTTTTTTCTTTGGGCTGATAGCTTTAAAGATATGTTATGATCGTGGTGAGAGTGAAGCAGGACTGTCTCCGCGGCGCAATTGGCTAGCGTGATCGGCTGTTAACCGCAAAGTTGGTAGTTCGAGCCCACCCGGTGGCGGTGCGGAGCTTTTTTTTCTTTGGGCTGATAGCTTTGAAGATATGTTCTGATGGTGGTGAGAGTGGAGCAGGACTGTCTCCGTGGCGCAATTGGCTTGGGCGATCGGCTGTTAACCGAAAGGTTGGAGGTTCGAGCCCAGACGGTGGTGGTGCGGCGCTTTTTTTTCTGTGGGCTGATAGCTTTAGAGATATGTTCTGATGGTGGTGAGAGTGGAGCACGACTGTCTCCGTGCCGCAATTGGCTAGCGTGATCGGCTGTTAACCGAAAAGTTGGAGGTTCGAGCCAGCCCGGTGGTGGTGCGGCGCTTTTTTTTCTTTGGGCTGATAGCTTTGAAGATATGTTTTGATGGTGGTGGAGAGTGGAGCAGGACTGTCTCCATGGCGCAATTGGCTAGCGCGATCGGCTGTTAACCAAAATGTCGGAGGTTCGAGCCCACCCGGTGGTGGTGTGGCGCTTTTTTTCTTTGGGCTGTAAGCTTTGAAGATATGTTCTGATGGTGGTGAGAGTGGAGCAGAACTGTCTCCGTGGCGCAATTGGCTAGCGCAATCGCCTGTTCACTGAAAGGTTGGAGTTTAGAGCCCTCCCGGGAGTGGTGTGTTGCATTTTTTTGCGCTGATAGCTTTGAAGATATGTTCTGATGGTGGTGAGAGTGGAGCAAGACTGTCTCCGTGGCGCAATGGGCTAGCGCGATCGGCTGTTAACCGAAAGGTTGGAGGTTCGAGCCCACCTGGTGGTGGTGCAGCGCTTTTTTCTTTGCGCTGATAGCTTTGAAGATATGTTCTGATGATGGTGAGAGTGGAGCAAGACTGCCTCCGTAGCGCAATGGGCTAGCGCGATCGGCGGTTAACCGAAAGGTTGGAGTTTCGAGCCCTCCCGGGAGTGGTGCGGCGCTTTTTTTTCTTTGGGCTGATAGCTTTGAAGATATGTTCTTATGGTGAAAAGTGTGGAGCAGGACTGTCTCCGTGGCGCCATGGGCTAGCGCAATCGGCAGTTAAACGAAAGGTTGGAGTTTCGAGCCCACCCGGTGGTGGTGCGGCGCTTTTTTTTCTTTGGGCTGATAGCTTTGAAGATATGTTATGATCGTGGTGAGAGTGAAGCAGGACTGTCTCCGTGGCGCAATTGGCTAGCGTGATCGGCTGTTAACCGAAAAGTTGGTAGTTCGAGCCCACCCGGTGGTGGTGCGGTGCTTTTTTTCTTTGGGCTGATAGCTTTGAAGATATGTTCTGATGGTGGTGAGAGTGGAGCAGGACTGTCTCCGTGGCGCAATTGGCTTGGGCGATCGGCTGTTAACCGAAAGGTTGGAGGTTCGAGCCCACACGGTGGTGGTGCGGCGCTTTTTTTTCTGTGGGCTGATAGCTTTGAAGATATGTTCTGATGGTGGTGAGAGTGGAGCACGACTGTCTCCGTGCCGCAATTGGCTAGCGTGATCGGCTGTTAACCGAAAATTTGGAGGTTCGAGCCAGCCCGGTGGTAGTGCGGTGCTTTTTTTCTTTGGGCTGATAGCTTTGAAGATATGTTTTGATGGTGGTGGAGAGTGGAGCAGGACTGTCTCCATGGCGCAATTGGCTAGCGCGATCGGCTGTTAACCAAAAGGTCGGAGGTTCGAGCCCACCCGGCGGTGGTGTGGCGCTTTTATTTCTTTGGGCTGTAAGCTTTGAAGATATGTTCTGATGGTGGTGAGAGTGGTGCAGGACTGTCTCCGTGGCGCAATTGGCTAGCGCGATCGGCTGTTAACCAAAAGGTCGGAGGTTCGAGCCCACCCGGTGGTGGTGTGGCGCTTTTTTTTCTTTGGGCTGTAAGCTTTGAAGATATGTTCTGATGGTGGTGAGAGTGGAGCAGGACTGTCTCCGTCGCATAATTGGCTAGCGCAATCGCCTGTTGACTGAAAGGTTGGAGTTTCGAGCCCTCCCGGGAGTGGTGTGTTGCATTTTTCTTTGCGCTGATAGCTTTGAAGATATGTTCTGATGGTGGTGAGAGTGGAGCAAGACTGTCTCCGTGGCGCAATGGGCTAGCGCGATCGGCTGTTAACCGAAAGGTTGGAGGTTCGAGCCCACCTGGTGGTGGTGCAGCGCTTTTTTTCTTTGCGCTGATAGCTTTGAAGATATGTTCTGATGATGGTGAGAGTGGAGCAAGACTGCCTCCGTAGCGCAATGGGCTAGCGCGATCGGCGGTTAACCGAAAGGTTGGAGTTTCGAGCCCTCCCGGGAGTGGTGTGTTGCTTTTTTCTTTGCGGTAATAGCTTTGAAGATATGTTCAGATGGTGATGAGAGTGGAGCAGGACTGTCTTCGTGGCGCAATTGGCTAGCGCGATCGGCTGTTAACCGAAAGGTTGGAGGTTCGAGCCGAACCGGTGGTGGTGCGGCGCTTTTTTTTTCTTTGGGGTGATAGCTGTGAAGAAATGTTCTGACGGTGGTGAGAGTGGAGCACGACTGTCTCCGTGGGGCAATTGGCTAGCGCGATCGGCTGTTAACCGAAAGGTTGGATGTTCGCGCCCACCCGATGGTGGTGCGGCGCTTTTTTTTCTTTTGGCTGATAGCTTTGAAGATATGTTCTTATTGTGGTGAGAGTGCAGCAGGACTGTCTCCGTGGCGCAACTGGCTAGCGCGATCGGCTGTTAACCGAAAAGTTGGAGGTTCGAGCCTACCCGGTGGTTGTGCGGCGCTTTTTTTTCTGTGGGCTGATAGCTTTGAAGATATGTTCTGATGGTGGTGAGAGTGGAGCATGACTGTCTCCATGGCGCAATTGGCTAGCGTGATCGGCTGTTAACCGAAAAGTTGGAGGTTCGAGCCCACCCGGTGGTGGTATGGCGCTTTTTTTGTTTGGGCTGATAGCTTTGAAGATATGTTCTGATGGTGGTGAGAGTGGAGCAGGACTGTCTCCTTGGCGCAATTGGCTAGCGCGATCAGCTGTTAACCGAAAAGTTGGAGGTTCGAGCCCACCCGGTGGTGGTGCGGCGCTTTTTTTTTGGCTGATAGCTTTGAAGATATGTTCTGATGGTGGTGAGAGTGGAGCAGGACTGTCTCCGTGGCGCAATTGGCTAGCGTGATCGGCTGTTAACCGCAAAGTTGGTAGTTCGAGCCCACCCGGTGGTGGTGCGGCGCTTTTTTTTTGGGCTGATAGCTTTGAAGATATGTTCTAATGGTGAAAAGAGTGGAGCAGGACTGTCTCCGTGGCGCCATTGGCTAGCGCGATCGGCAGTTAAACGAAAGGTTGGAGTTTCGAGCCCACCCGGTGGTGGTGCGGCGCTTTTTTTTTTCTTTGGGCTGATAGCTTTGAAGATATGTTATGATGGTGGTGAGAGTGGAGCACGACTGTCTCCTTGGCGCAGTTGGCTAGCGCGATCGGCTGTTAACCGAAAGGTTGGAAGTTCGAGCCCACCCGGTGATGCTGGGGCGCTTTTTTTCTTTGTGCTGATAGCTTTGAAGATATGTTCTGATGGTGGTGAGAGTGGAGCAGGACTGTCTCCGTGGCGCAATTGGCTGGCGCGATTGGCCGTTAACCGAAAGGTTGGAAGTTCGAGCCCACCCGGTGGTGGTGCGGTGCTTTTTTTTCTTTGGGCTGTAAGCTTTGAAGATATGTTCTGATGGTGGTGAGAGTGGAGCAGGACTGTCTCCGTGGCGCAATTGGCTAGCGCAATCGCCTGTTGACTGAAAGGTTGGAGTTTCGAGCCCTCCCGGGAGTGGTGTGTTGCTTTTTTCTTGGCGCTGATAGCTTTGAAGATATGTTCTGATGGTTGTGAGAGTGGAGCAAGACTGTCTCCGTGGCGCAATGGGCTAGCGCGATAGGCTGTTAACCGAAAGGTTGGAGGTTGGAGCCCACCTGGTGGTGGTGCAGCGCTTTTTTTCTTTGCGCTGATAGCTTTGAAGATATGTTCTGATGATGGTGAGAGTGGAGCAAGACTGCCTTCGTAGCGCAATGGGCTAGCGCGATCGGCGGTTAACCGAAAGGTTGGAGTTTCGAGCCCTCCCGGGAGTGGTGTGTTGCTTTTTTCTTTGCGGTAATAGCTTTGAAGATATGTTCCGATGGTGATGAGAGTGGAGCAGGACTGTCTTCGTGGCGCAATTGGCTAGCGCGATCGGCTGTTAACCGAAAGGTTGGAGGTTCGAGCCCAGCCGGTGGTGGTGCGGCGCTTTTTTTTCTTTGGGGTGATAGCTGTGAAGAAATGTTCTGACGGTGGTGAGAGTGGAGCACGACTGTCTCCGTGGGGCAATTGGCTAGCGCGATCGGCTGTTAACCGAAAGGTTGGATGTTCGCGCCCACCCGATGGTGGTGCGGCGCTTTTTTTCTTTGGGCTGATAGCTTTGAAGATATGTTCTTATGGTGGTGAGGGTGGAGCAGGACTGTCTCCATGGCGCAATTGGCTAGCGCAATCGCCTGTTGACTGAAAGGTTGGAGTTTCGAGCCCTCCCGGGAGTGGTGTGTTGCTTTTTTCTTGGCGCTGATAGCTTTGAAGATATGTTCTGATGGTGGTGAGAGTGGAGCAAGACTGTCTCCGTGGGGCAATGGGCTAGCGCGATAGGCTGTTAACCGAAAAGTTGGAGGTTCGAGCCCACCTGGTGGTGGTGCAGCGCTTTTTTTCTTTGCGCTGGTAGCTTTGAAGATATGTTCTGATGATGGTGAGAGTGGAGCAAGACTGCCTTCGTAGCGCAATGGGCTAGCGCGATCAGCGGTTAACCGAAAGGTTGGAGTTTCGAGCCCTCCCGGGAGTGGTGTGTTGCTTTTTTCTTTGCGGTAATAGCTTTGAAGATATGTTCCGATGGTGATGAGAGTGGAGCAGGACTGTCTTCGTGGCGCAATTGGCTAGCGCGATCGGCTGTTAACCGAAAGGTTGGAGGTTCGAGCCCAGCCGGTAGTGGTGCGGCGCTTTTTTTTCTTTGGGGTGATAGCTGTGAAGAAATGTTCTGACGGTGGTGAGAGTGGAGCACGACTGTCTCCGTGGGGCAATTGGCTAGCGCGATCGGCTGTTAACCGAAAGGTTGGATGTTCGCGCCCACCCGATGGTGGTGCGGCGCTTTTTTTTCTTTGGGCTGATAGCTTTGAAGATATGTTCTTATGGTGGTGAGAATGGAGCAGGACTGTCTCCATGGCGCCATTGGCTAGCGCGATCGGCAGTTAAACGAAAGGTTGGAGTTTCGAGCCCACCCGGTGGTGGTGCGGCGCTTTTTTTTCTTTGGGCTGATAGCTTTGAAGATATGTTATGATTGTGGTGAGAGTGAAGCAGGACTGTCACCGTGGTGCAATTGGCTAGCGTGACCGACTGTTAACCGAAAAGTTGGAGGTTCGAGCCCACCCGGTGGTGGTGCGGCGCTTTTTTTTCTTTG
This sequence comes from Rhipicephalus microplus, assembly GCF_043290135.1. Lineage (NCBI taxonomy): Eukaryota > Metazoa > Arthropoda > Arachnida > Ixodida > Ixodidae > Rhipicephalus > Rhipicephalus microplus. Next base: position 16,409 of record NW_027465030.1, read on the forward strand.
GGCTGATAGCTTTGAAGATATGTTCTGATGGTGGTGAGAGTGGAGCAGGACTGTCTCTATGGCGCATTTGGCTAACGCGATCGGCTGTTAACCAAAAGGTCGGAGGTTCGAGCCCACCCGGTGGTGGTATGGCGCTTTTTTTCTTTGGGCTGATAGCTTTGAAGATATGTTCTGATGGTGGTGAGAGTAGAGCAGGACTGTCTCCGTGGCGCAATTGGCTAGCGCGATCGGCTGTTAACCGAAAGGTTGGAGTTTCGAGCCCTTCCTGGAGTGGTGTGTTGCTTTTTTCTTTGCGCTGATAGCTTTGAAGATATGTTCTGATGGTGGTGAGAGTGGAGCACGACTGTCTCCTTGGCGCAGTTGGCTAGCGCGATCGGCTGTTAACCGAAAGGTTGGAGTTTCGAGCCCTTCCTGGAGTGGTGTGTTGCTTTTTTCTTTGCGGTTATAGCTTTGAAGATATGTTCTGATGGTGGTGAGAGTGGAGCAGGACTGTCTCCGTGGCGCAATTGGCTTGGGCGATCGGCTGTTAACCGAAAGGTTGGAGGTTCGAGCCCACACGGTGGTGGTGCGGTGCTTTTTTTCTGTGGGCTGATAGCTTTGAAGATATGTTCTGATGGTGGTGAGAGTGGAGCACGACTGTCTCCGTGCCGCAATTGGCTAGCGTGATCGGCTGTTAACCGAAAAGTTGGAGGTTCGAGCCAGCCCGGTGGTGGTGCGGCGCTTTTTTTTCTTTGGGCTGATAGCTTTGAAGATATGTTTTGATGGTGGTGGAGAGTGGAGCAGGACTGTCTCCATGGCGCAATTGGCTAGCGCGATCGGCTGTTAACCAAAAGGTCGGAGGTTCGAGCCCACCCGGTGGTGGTGTGGCGCTTTTTTTCCTTTGGGCTGTAAGCTTTGAAGATATGTTCTGATGGTGGTGAGAGTGGAGCAGGACTGTCTCCGTGGCGCAATTGGCTAGCGCAATCGCCTGTTGACTGAAAGGTTGGAGTTTCAAGCCCTCCCGGGAGTGGTGTGTTGCATTTTTTTTGCGCTGATAGCTTTGAAGATATGTTCTGATGGTGGTGAGAGTGGAGCAAGACTGTCTCCGTGGCGCAATGGGCTAGCGCGATCGGCTGTTAACCGAAAGGTTGGAGGTTCGAGCCCACCTGGTGGTGGTGCAGCGCTTTTTTCTTTGCGCTGATAGCTTTGAAGATATGTTCTGATGATGGTGAGAGTGGAGCAAGACTGCCTCCGTAGCGCAATGGGCTAGCGCGATCGGCGGTTAACCGAAAGGTTGGAGTTTCGAGCCCTCCCGGGAGTGGTGCGGCGCTTTTTTTTCTTTGGGCTGATAGCTTTGAAGATATGTTCTAATGGTGAAAAGAGTGGAGCAGGACTGTCTCCGTGGCGCCATGGGCTAGCGCAATCGGCAGTTAAACGAAAGGTTGGAGTTTCGAGCCCACCCGGTGGTGGTGCGGCGCTTTTTTTTCTTTGGGCTGATAGCTTTGAAGATATGTTATGATCGTGGTGAAAGTGAAGCAGGACTGTCTCCGTGGCGCAATTGGCTAGCGTGATCGGCTGTTAACCGAAAAGTTGGTAGTTCGAGCCCACCCGGTGGTGGTGCGGTGCTTTTTTTCTTTGGGCTGATAGCTTTGAAGATATGTTCTGATGGTGGTGAGAGTGGAGCAGGACTGTCTCCGTGGCGCAATTGGCTTGGGCGATCGGCTGTTAACCGAAAGGTTGGAGGTTCGAGCACACATGGTGGTGGTGCGGCACTTTTTTTTCTGTGGGCTGATAGCTTTGAAGATATGTTCTGATGGTGGTGAGGTGAAGCACGACTGTCTCCGTGCCGCAATTGGCTAGCGTGATTGGCTGTTAACCGAAAAGTTGGAGGTTCGAGCCAGCCCGGTGGTAGTGCGGTGCTTTTTTTCTTTGAGCTGATAGCTTTGAAGATATGTTTTGATGGTGGTGGAGAGTGGAGCAGGACTGTCTCCACGGCGCAATTGGCTAGGGCGATCGGCTGTTAACCAAAAGGTCGGAGGTTCGAGCCCTCCCGGCGGTGGTGTGGCGCTTTTATTTCTTTGGGCTGTAAGCTTTGAAGATATGTTCTGATGGTGGTGAGAGTGGTGCAGGACTGTCTCCGTGGCGCAATTGGCTAGCGCGATCGGTTGTTAACCAAAAGGTCGGAGGTTCGAGCCCACCCGGTGGTGGTGTGGCGCTTTTTTTTCTTTGGGCTGTAAGCTTTGAAGATATGTTCTGATGGTGGTGAGAGTGGAGCAGGACTGTCTCCGTCGCGTAATTGGCTAGCGCAATCGCCTGTTGACTGAAAGGTTGGAGTTTCGAGCCCTCCCGGGAGTGGTGTGTTGCATTTTTCTTTGCGCTGATAGCTTTGAAGATATGTTCTGATGGTGGTGAGAGTGGAGCAAGACTGTCTCCGTGGCGCAATGGGCTAGCGCGATCGGCTGTTAACCGAAAGGTTGGAGGTTCGAGCCCACCTGGTGGTGGTGCAGCGCTTTTTTTCTTTGCGCTGATAGCTTTGAAGATATGTTCTGATGATGGTGAGAGTGGAGCAAGACTGCCTCCGTAGCGCAATGGGCTAGCGCGATCGGCGGTTAACCGAAAGGTTGGAGTTTCGAGCCCTCCCGGGAGTGGTGTGTTGCTTTTTTCTTTGCGGTAATAGCTTTGAAGATATGCTCAGATGGTGATGAGAGTGGAGCAGGACTGTCTTCGTGGCGCAATTGGCTAACGCGATCGGCTGTTAACCGAAAGGTTGGAGGTTCGAGCCGAACCGGTGGTGGTGCGGCGCTTTTTTTTTTCTTTGGGGTGATAGCTGTGAAGAAATGTTCTGACGGTGGTGAGAGTGGAGCACGACTGTCTCCGTGGGGCAATTGGCTAGCGCGATCGGCTGTTAACCGAAAGGTTGGATGTTCGCGCCCACCCGATGGTGGTGCGGCGCTTTTTTTTCTTTTGGCTGATAGCTTTGAAGATATGTTCTTATTGTGGTGAGAGTGCAGCAGGACTGTCTCAGTGGCGCAACTGGCTAGCGCGATCGGCTGTTAACCGAAAAGTTGGAGGTTCGAGCCTACCCGGTGGTTGTGCGGCGCTTTTTTTTCTGTGGGCTGATAGCTTTGAAGATATGTTCTGATGGTGGTGAGAGTGGAGCATGACTGTCTCCATGGCGCAATTGGCTAGCGTGATCGGCTGTTAACCGAAAAGTTGGAGGTTCGAGCCCACCCGGTGGTGGTATGGCGCTTTTTTTGTTTGGGCTGATAGCTTTGAAGATATGTTCTGATGGTGGTGAGAGTGGAGCAGGACTGTCTCCTTGGCGCAATTGGCTAGCGCGATCAGCTGTTAACCGAAAAGTTGGAGGTTCGAGCCCACCCGGTGGTGGTGCGGCGCTTTTTTTTTCTTTTGGCTGATAGCTTTGAAGATATGTTCTGATGGTGGTGAGAGTGGAGCAGGACTGTCTCCGTGGCGCAATTGGCTAGCGTGATCGGCTGTTAACCGCAAAGTTGGTAGTTCGAGCCCACCCGGTGGTGGTGCGGCGCTTTTTTTTGGGCTGATAGCTTTGAAGATATGTTCTAATGGTGAAAAGAGTGGAGCAGGACTGTCTCCGTGGCGCCATTGGCTAGCGCGATCGGCAGTTAAACGAAAGGTTGGAGTTTCGAGCCCACCCGGTGGTGGTGCGGCGCTTTTTTTTTCTTTGGGCTGATAGGTTTGAAGATATGTTATGATCGTGGTGAGAGTGAAGCAGGACTGTCTCCGTGGCGCAATTGGCTAGCGCGATCGGCTGTTAACCGAAAGGTTGGAGTTTCGAGCCCTCCCCGGAGTGGTGTGTTGCTTTTTTCTTTGCGCTGATAGCTTTGAAGATATGTTCTGATGGTGGTGAGAGTGGAGCACGACTGTCTCCTTGGCGCAGTTGGCTCGCGCGATCGGCTGTTAACCGAAAGGTTGGAAGTTCGAGCCCACCCGGTGATGCTGGGGCGCTTTTTTTCTTTGTGCTGATAGCTTTGAAGATATGTTCTGATGGTGGTGAGAGTGGAGCAGGACTGTCTCCGTGGCGCAATTGGCTGGCGCGATTGGCCGTTAACCGAAAGGTTGGAAGTTCGAGCCCACCCGGTGGTGGTGCGGTGCTTTTTTTTCTTTGGGCTGTAAGCTTTGAAGATATGTTCTGATGGTGGTGAGAGTGGAGCAGGACTGTCTCCGTGGCGCAATTGGCTAGCGCAATCGCCTGTTGACTGAAAGGTTGGAGTTTCGAGCCCTCCCGGGAGTGGTGTGTTGCTTTTTTCTTGGCGCTGATAGCTTTGAAGATATGTTCTGATGGTTGTGAGAGTGGAGCAAGACTGTCTCCGTGGCGCAATGGGCTAGCGCGATAGGCTGTTAACCGAAAGGTTGGAGGTTGGAGCCCACCTGGTGGTGGTGCAGCGCTTTTTTTCTTTGCGCTGATAGCTTTGAAGATATGTTCTGATGATGGTGAGAGTGGAGCAAGACTGCCTTCGTAGCGCAATGGGCTAGCGCGATCGGCGGTTAACCGAAAGGTTGGAGTTTCGAGCCCTCCCGGGAGTGGTGTGTTGCTTTTTTCTTTGCGGTAATAGCTTTGAAGATATGTTCCGATGGTGATGAGAGTGAAGCAGGACTGTCTTCGTGGCGCAATTGGCTAGCGCGATCGGCTGTTAACCGAAAGGTTGGAGGTTCGAGCCCAGCCGGTGGTGGTGCGGCGCTTTTTTTTCTTTGGGGTGATAGCTGTGAAGAAATGTTCTGACGGTGGTGAGAGTGGAGAACGACTGTCTCCGTGGGGCAATTGGCTAGCGCGATCGGCTGTTAACCGAAAGGTTGGATGTTCGCGCCCACCCGATGGTGGTGCGGCGCTTTTTTTTCTTTGGGCTGATAGCTTTGAAGATATGTTCTTATGGTGGTGAGGGTGGAGCAGGACTGTCTCCATGGCGCCATTGGCTAGCGCGATCGGCAGTTAAACGAAAGGTTGGAGTTTCGAGCCCACCCGGTGGTGGTGCGGCGCTTTTTTTTTCTTTGGGCTGATAGCTTTGAAGATATGTTATGATTGTGGTGAGAGTGAAGCAGGACTGTCTCCGTGGTGCAATTGGCTAGCGTGACCGACTGTTAACCGAAAAGTTGGAGGTTCGAGCCCACCCGGTGGTGGTGCGGCGCTTTTTTTTCTTTGGGCTGATAGCTTTGAAGATATGTTCTGATGGTGGTGAGAGTGGAGCAGGACTGTCTCTATGGCGCATTTGGCTAACGCGATCGGCTGTTAACCAAAAGGTCGGAGGTTCGAGCCCACCCGGTGGTGGTATGGCGCTTTTTTTCTTTGGGCTGATAGCTTTGAAGATATGTTCTGATGGTGGTGAGAGTAGAGCAGGACTGTCTCCGTGGCGCAATTGGCTAGCGCGATCGGCTGTTAACCGAAAGGTTGGAGTTTCGAGCCCTTCCTGGAGTGGTGTGTTGCTTTTTTCTTTGCGCTGATAGCTTTGAAGATATGTTCTGATGGTGGTGAGAGTGGAGCACGACTGTCTCCTTGGCGCAATTGGCTAGCGCGATCGGCTGTTAACCGAAAGGTTGGAGTTTCGAGCCCTTCCTGGAGTGGTGTGTTGCTTTTTTCTTTGCGCTGATAGCTTTGAAGATATGTTCTGATGGTGGTGAGAGTGGAGCAGGACTGTCTCCGTGGCGCAATTGGCTTGGGCGATCGGCTGTTAACCGAAAGGTTGGAGGTTCGAGCCCACACGGTGGTGGTGCGGTGCTTTTTTTCTGTGGGCTGATAGCTTTGAAGATATGTTCTGATGGTGGTGAGAGTGGAGCACGACTGTCTCCGTGCCGCAATTGGCTAGCGTGATCGGCTGTTAACCGAAAAGTTGGAGGTTCGAGCCAGCCCGGTGGTGGTGCGGCGCTTTTTTTTCTTTGGGCTGATAGCTTTGAAGATATGTTTTGATGGTGGTGGAGAGTGGAGCAGGACTGTCTCCGTGGCGCAATTGGCTAGCGCAATCGCCTGTTGACTGAAAGGTTGGAGTTTCAAGCCCTCCCGGGAGTGGTGTGTTGCTTTTTTCTTTGCGCTGATAGCTTTGAAGGTATGTTATGATGGTGGTGAGAGTGGAGCAAGACTGTCTCCGTGGCGCAATGGGCTAGCGCGATCGGCTGTTAACCGAAAGGTTGGAGGTTCGAGCCCACCTGAAGGTGGTGCAGCGCTTTTTTTCTTTGCGCTGATAGCTTTGAAGATTTGTTCTGATGATGGTGAGAGTGGAGCAAGACTGCCTCCGTAGCGCAATGGGCTAGGGCGATCGGCTGTTAACTGAAAGGTTGGAGTTGCGAGCCCTCCCGGGAGTGGTGTGTTGCTTTTTTCTTTGCGGTAATAGCTTTGAAGATATGTTCAGATGGTGATGAGAGTGGAGCAGGACTGTCTTCGTGGCGCAATTGGCTAGCGCGATCGGCTGTTAACCGAAAGGTTGGAGGTTCGAGCCCAACCGGTGGTGGTGCGGCGCTTTTTTTTTCTTTGGGTGATAGCTCTGAAGAAATGTTCTGACGGTGGTGAGAGTGGAGCACGACTGTCTCCGTGGGACAATTGGCTAGCGCGATCGGCTGTTAACCGAAAGGTTGGATGTTCGCGCCCACCCGATGGTGGTGCGGCGCTTTTTTTTCTTTGGGCTTATAGCTTTGAAGATATCTTCTTATGGTGGTGAGAGTGGAGCAGGACTGTGTCCGTGGCGCAATTGGCTAGCGCGATCGGCTGTTAACCGGAAAGTTGGAGGTTCGAGCCTACCCGGTGGTTGTGCGGCGCTTTTTTTTCTGTGGGCTGATAGCTTTGAAGATATGTTCTGATGGTGGTGAGAGTGGAGCATGACTGTCTCCATGGCGCAATTGGCTAGCGTGATCGGCTGTTAACCGAAAAGTTGGAGGTTCGAGCCCACTTCGTGGTGGTGCGGCGCTTTTTTTCTTAGGGCTGATAGCTTTGAAGATATGTTCTGATGGTGGTGAGAGTGGAGCAGGACTGTCTCCGTGGCGCAATTGGCTAGCGCGATCGGCTGTTAACCGAAAGGTCGGAGGTTCGAGCCCACCCGGTGATGGTGCGGCGCTTTTTTTTCTTTGGGGTGATAGCTCTGAAGAAATGGTCTGACGGTGGTGAGAGTAGAGCAGGACAGTCCGCGTGGCACAATTGGCTAGCGCGATCGGCTGTTAACCGAAAGGTTGGAGTTTCGAGCCCTCCCGGGAGTGGTGTGTTGCTTTTTCTTTGCGGCAATAGCTTTGAAGATATGTTCAGATGGTGATGAGAGTGGAGCAGGACTGTCTTCGTGGCGCAATTGGCTAGCGTGATCGGCTGTTAACCGAAAAGTTGGAGGTTCGAGCCCAACCGGTGGTGGTGCGGCGCTTTTTTTTCTTTGGGGTGATAGCTCTGAAGAAATGTTCTGACCGTGGTGAGAGTGGAGCACGACTGTCTCCGTGGGGCAATTGGCTAGCGCGATCGGCTGTTAACCGAAAGGTTGGATGTTCGCGCCCACCCGATGGTGGTGCGGCGCTTTTTTTTGGGCTGATAGCTTTGAAGATATGTTCTTATGGTGGTGAGGGTGGAGCAGGACTGTCTCCTTGGTGCAATTGGCTAGCGCGATCAGCTGTTAACCAAAAGGTCGGAGGTTCGAGCCCACCCGGTGGTGCTGCGGCGCTTTTTTTTCTTTGGGCTTATAGCTTTGAAGATATCTTCTTATGGTGGTGAGAGTGGAGCAGGACTGTCTCCGTGGCGCAATTGGCTAGCGCGATCGGCTGTTAACCGGAAAGTTGGAGGTTCGAGCCTACCCGGTGGTTGTGCGGCGCTTTTTTTTCTGTGGGCTGATAGCTTTGAAGATATGTTCTGATGGTGGTGAGAGTGGAGCATGACTGTCTCCATGGCGCAATTGGCTAGCGTGATCGGCTGTTAACCGAAAAGTTGGAGGTTCGAGCCCACTTCGTGGTGGTGCGGCGCTTTTTTTCTTAGGGCTGATAGCTTTGAAGATATGTTCTGATGGTGGTGAGAGTGGAGCAGGACTGTCTCCGTGGCGCAATTGGCTAGCGCGATCGGCTGTTAACCGAAAGGTTGGAGTTTCGAGCCCACCCGGCGGTGGTGCGGCGCTTTTTTTTCTTTGGGCTGATAGCTTTGAAGATATGTTCTGATGGTGGTGAGAGTAGAGCAGGACTGTCTCCTTGGCGCAATTGGCTAGCGCGATCGGCTGTTAACCGAAAGGTCGGAGGTTCGAGCCCACCCGGTGATGGTGCGGCGCTTTTTTTTCTTTGGGGTGATAGCTCTGAAGAAATGGTCTGACGGTGGTGAGAGTAGAGCAGGACAGTCCGCGTGGCACAATTGGCTAGCGCGATCGGCTGTTAACCGAAAGGTTGGAGTTTCGAGCCCTCCCGGGAGTGGTGTGTTGCTTTTTCTTTGCGGTAATAGCTTTGAAGATATGTTCAGATGGTGATGAGAGTGGAGCAGGACTGTCTCCGTGGGGCAATTGGCTAGCGCGATCGGCTGTTAACCGAAAGGTTGGATGTTCGAGCCCACCCGATGGCGGTGCGGCGCTTTATTTCTTTGGGCTGATAGCTTTGAAGATATGTTCTTATGGTGGTGAGAGTGGAACAGGACTGTCTCCGTGGCGCAATTGGCTAGCGCGATCGGCTGTTAACCGAAAAGTTGGAGGTTCGAGCCTACCCGGTGGTTGTGCGGCGATTTTTTTTCTGTGGGCTGATAGCTTTGAAGATATGTTCTGATGGTGGTGAGAGTGGAGCGTGACTGTCTCCAATGCGCAATTGGCTAGCGTGATCGGCTGTTAACCGAAAAGTTGGAGGTTCGAGCCCACCTCGTGGTGGTGCGGCGCTTTTTTTTTCTTTGGGCTGATAGCTTTGAAGATATGTTCTGATGGTGGTGAGAGTGGAGCAGGACTGTCTCCGTGGCGCAATTGGCTTGCGCGATCGGCTGTTAACCGGAAGGTTGGAGTTTCGAGCCCACCCGGCGGTGGTGCGGCGCTTTTTTTTCTTTGGGCTGCTAGCTTTGAAGATATGTTTTGATGGTGGTGAGAGTAGAGCAGGACTGTCTCCGTGGCGCAATTGGCTAGCGCGATCGGCTGTTAACCGAAAGGTTGGAAATTCGAGCGCTCTCGGGAGAGGTGTGTTGCTTTTTTCTTTGTGCTGATAGCTTTGAAGATATGTTCTGATGGTGGTGAGAGTGGAGCGGGACTGTCTCCATGGCGCAATTGGCTAGCGCAATCGGCTGTTAACCAAAACGTCGGAGGTTCGAGCCAACCCGGTGGTGGTATGGCGCTTTTTTTGGGCTGATAGCTTTGAAGATATGTTCTGATGGTGGTGAGAGTGGAGCAGGACTGTCTTCGTGGCGCAATTGGCTAGCGCGATCGGCTGTTAACTGAAAGGTTGGAGTTTCGAGCCCACCCGGCGGTGGTGCAACGCTTTTTTTCTTTGGGCTGATAGCTTTGAAGATATGTTCATATGGTGGTGAGAGTTGAGCAGGACTGTTTCCGTGGCGCAATTGGCTAGCGCGATCGGCCGTTAACCGAAAGGTCGGGGTTCGAGCCCACCCGGTGGTGGTGCGGCCCTTTTTTTTCTTTGGGGTGATAGCTCTGAAGAAAAGGTCTGACGGTGGTGAGAGTGGAGCAGGACGGTCCCCGTGGCGCAATTGGCTAGCGCGATCGGCTGTTAACCGAAAAGTTGGAGGTTCGAGCCCTCCCGGGTGGGGTGTGTTGCTTTTTTCTTTGTGCTGATAGCTTTGAAGATATGTTCTGATGGTGGTGAGAGTGGAGCACGATTGTCTCCGTGGCGGAATTGGCTAGCGCGATCGGCTGTTAACCAAAAGGTTGGAGGTTCGAGCCCACCCGGTGGTGGTGCGGCGCTTTTTTTCTTTGGGCTGATAGCTTTGAAGATATTTTCTAATTGTGATGAGAGTGGAGCAGGACTGTCTCCGTGGCGCAATTGGCCAGCGCGATCGGCTGTAAACCGAAAAGTTTGAGGTTCGAGCCCTCCCGGGAGTGGTCTTTTGCTTTTTTCTTTGCGCTGATAGCTTTGAAGATATGTTCTCATGGTGGTCAGAGTGGAGCACGACTGTCTCCGTGGCGCAATTGGCTAGCGCCATCGGCTGTTAACCGAAAGGTTGGAGGTTCGAGCCCATCCGGTGGTGGTGCGGTGCTTTTTTTCTTTGGGCTGATAGCTTTAAAGATATGTTCTGATGGTGGTGAGAGGGGAGCAAGACTGTCTCCGTGGCGCAATGGGCTACCGCGATCAGCTGTTGACCGAAAGGTTGGAGTTTTGAGCCCTCCCGTTAGTGGTGTGTTGCTTTTTTCTTTGCGCTGATAGCTTTGAAGATATGTTCTGATGGTGGTGAGAGTGGAGCAAGACTGTCTCCGTGGCGCAATGGGCTAGCGCGATCGGCTGTTAACCGAAAGGTTGGATGTTCGAGCCCACGCGGTGGTGGTGCAGCGCTTTTTTTCTTTGCGCTGATAGCTTTGAAGATATGTTCTGATGATGGTGAGAGTGGAGCAAGACTGCCTCCGTGGCGCAATGGGCTCGCGCGATCGGCTGTTAACCGAAAGGTTTGAGTTTCGAGCCCTCCCGGGAGTGGTGTGTTGCTTTTTTCTTTGCGGTAATAGCTTCGAAGATATGTTCTGATGGTGGTTGGAGTGGAGCAGGACTGTCTTCGTGGCGCAATTGGCTAGCGCAATCGGCTGTTAACCGAATGGTTGGAGGTTCGAGCCCGACCGGTGGTGGTGCGGCGCTTTTTTTTCTTTGGGGTGATAGCTCTGAAGAACTGTTCTGACGGTGGTGACAGTGGAGCACGACTGTCTCCGTGGGGCAATTGGCTAGCGTGATCGGCTGTTAACCGAAAGGTTGGAGGTTCGAGCCCACCCGGTGGTGGTGCGGCGCTTTTTTTGGGCTGATAGCTTTGAAGATATGTTCTTACGGTGGTGAGAGTGGGGCAGGACTGTCTTCGTGGCGCAATTGGCTAGCGCGATCTGCTGTTAACCGAAAGGTTGGAGGTTCGAGCCCAACCGGTGGTGGTGCGGCGCTTTTTTTTTCTTTGGGTGATAGCTCTGAAGAAATGTTCTGACGGTGGTTAGAGTGGAGCACGACTGTCTCCGTGGGACAATTGGCTAGCGCGATCGGCTGTTAACCGAAAGGTTGGATGTTCGCGGCCATTCGATGGTGGTGCGGCGCTTTTTTTTGGGCTGATAGCTTTGAAGATATGTTCTTATGGTGGTGAGGGTGGAGCAGGACTGTCTCCGTGGCGCAATTGTCTAGCGCGATCGGCTGTTAACCAAAAGTTCGGAGGTTCGAGCCCACCCGGTAGTGCTGCGGCGCGTTTTTTTCTTTGGGCTTATAGCTTTGAAGATATCTTCTTATGGTGGTGACAGTGGAGCAGGACTGTCTCCGTGGCGCAATTGGCTAGCGCGATCGGCTGTTAACCGGAAAGTTGGAGGTTCGAGCCTACCCGGTGGTTGTGCGGCGCTTTTTTTTCTGTGGGCTGATAGCTTTGAAGATATGTTCTGATGGTGGTGAGAGTGGAGCATGACTGTCTCCATGGCGCAATTGGCTAGCGTGATCGGCTGTTAACCGAAAAGTTGGAGGTTCGAGCCCACTTCGTGGTGGTGCGGCGCTTTTTTTTCTTAGGGCTGATAGCTTTGAAGATATGTTCTGATGGTGGTGAGAGTGGAGCAGGACTGTCTCCGTGGCGCAATTGGCTAGCGCGATCGGCTGTTAACCGAAAGGTTGGAGTTTCGAGCCCACCCGGCGGTGGTGCGGCGCTTTTTTTTCTTTGGGCTGATAGCTTTGAAGATATGTTCTGATGGTGGTGAGAGTAGAGCAGGACTGTCTCCGTGGCGCAATTGGCTAGCGCGATCGGCTGTTAACCAAAAGGTCGGAGGTTCGAGCCAACCCGGTGGTGGTATGGCGCTTTTTTTGTGGGCTGATAGCTTTGTAGATATGTTCTGATGGTGGTGAGAGTGGAGCAGGACTGTCTCCGTGGCGCAATTGGCTAGCGCGATCGGCTGTTAACGGAAAGGTTGGAGTTTCGAGCCCACCCGGCGGTGGTGAGACGCTTTTTTTTCTTTGGGCTGATAGCTTTGAAGATATGTTCTGATGGTGGAGAGAGTAGAGGGACTGTCTCCGTGGCGCAATTGGCTAGCGCGATCGGCTGTTAACCGAAAGGTCGGAGGTTCGAGCCCACCCGGTGATGGTGCGGCGCTTTTTTTTCTTTGGGGTGATAGCTCTGAAGAAATGGTCTGACGGTGGTGACAGTAGAGCAGGACAGTCCCCGTGGCACAATTGGCTAGCGCGATCGGCTGTTAACCGAAAGGTTGGAGTTTCGAGCCCTCCCGGGAGTGGTGTGTTGCTTTTTTCTTTGGGCTGATAGCTTTGAAGATATGTTCTTATGGTGGTGAGAGTGGAACAGGACTGTCTCCGTGGCGCAATTGGCTAGCGCGATCGGCTGTTAACCGAAAAGTTGGAGGTTCGAGCCTACCCGGTGGTTGTGCGGCGATTTTTTTTCTGTGGGCTGATAGCTTTGAAGATATGTTCTGATGGTGGTGAGGGTGGAGCATGACTGTCTCCATGGCGCAATTGGCTAGCGTGATCGGCTGTTAACCGAAAAGTTGGAGGTTCGAGCCCACCTCGTGGTGGTGCGGCGCTTTTTTTTTCTTTGGGCTGATAGCTTTGAAGATATGTTCTGATGGTGGTGAGAGTGGAGCAGGACTGTCTCCATGGCGCAATTGGCTAGCGCGATCGGCTGTTAACCAAAAGGTCGGAGGTTCGAGCCCACCCGGTGGTGGTATGGCGCTTTTTTTGTTTGGGCTGATAGCTTTGAAGATATGTTCTGATGGTGGTGAGAGTGGAGCAGGACTGTCTCCGTGGCGCAATTGGCTTGCGCGATCGGCTGTTAACCGGAAGGTTGGAGTTTCGAGCCCACCCGGCGGTGGTGCGGCGCTTTTTTTTCTTTGGGCTGATAGCTTTGAAGATATGTTCTGATGGTGGTGAGAGTGGAGCGGGACTGTCTCCATGGCGCAATTGGCTAGCGCAATCGGCTGTTAACCAAAAGGTCGGAGGTTCAAGCCAACCCGGTGGTGGTTTGGCGCTTTTTTTGGGCTGATAGCTTTGAAGATATGTTCTGATGGTGGTGAGAGTGGAGCAGGACTGTCTTCGTGGCGCAATTGGCTAGCGCGATCGGCTGTTAACTGAAAGGTTGGATTTTCGGGCCCACCCAGCGGTGGTGCAACGCTTTTTTTCTTTGGGCTGATAGCTTTGAAGATATGTTCATTAGGTGGTGAGAGTTGAGCAGGACTGTTTCCGTGGCGCAATTGGCTAGCGCGATCGGCTGTTAACCGAAAGGTCGGGGTTCGAGCCCACCCGGTGGTGGTGCGGCCCCTTTTTTTTCTTTGGGGTGATAGCTCTGAAGAAAAGGTCTGACGGTGGTGAGAGTGGAGCAGGACGGTCCCCGTGGCGCAATTGGCTAGCGCGATCGGCTGTTAACCGAAAAGTTGGAGGTTCGAGCCCTCCCGGGTGGGGTGTGTTGATTTTTTCTTTGTGCTGATAGCTTTGAAGATATGTTCTGATGGTGGTGAGAGTGGAGCACGATTGTCTCCGTGGCGGAATTGGCTAGCGCGATCGGCTGTTAACCAAAAGGTTGGAGGTTCGAGCCCACCCGGTGGTGGTGCGGCGCTTTTTTTCTTTGGGCTGATAGCTTTGAATATATTTTCTAATTGTGATGAGAGTGGAGCAGGACTGTCTCCGTGGCGCAATGGGCTACCGCGATCAGCTGTTGACCGAAAGGTTGGAGTTTTGAGCCCTCCCGTTAGTGGTGTGTTGCTTTTTTCTTTGCGCTGATAGCTTTGAAGATATGTTCTGATGGTGGTCAGAGTGGAGCAAGACTGTCTCCGTGGCGCAATGGGCTTGCGCGATCGGCTGTTAACCGAAAGGTTGGAGGTTCGAGCCCACCCGGTGGTGGTGCGGCGCTTTTTTTGGGCTGATAGCTTTGAAGATATGTTCTTACGGTGGTGAGAGCGGAGCAGGACTGTCTCCGTGGCGCAATTGGCTAGCGCGATCGGCTGTTAACCGAAAAGTTGGAGGTTCGAGCCTACCCGGTGGTTGTGCGGCGCTTTTTTTTCTGTGGGCTGATAGCTTTGAAGATATGTTCTGATGGTGGTGAGAGTGGAGCAGGACTGTCCCCGTGGCGTAATTGGCTAGCGTGATCGGCTGTTAACCGAAAGGTTGGAGGTTCGAGCCCTCCCGGGTGGGGTGTGTTGCTTTTTTCTTTGCGCTGATAGCTTTGAAGATATGTTCTGATGGTGGTGAGAGTGGAGCACGATTGTCTCCGTGGCGCAATTGGCTAGCGCGATCTGCTGTTAACCGAAAGGTTGGAGGTTCGAGCCCACCCGGTGGTGGTGCGGCTCTTTTTTTTCTTTGGGCTGATAGCTTTGAAGATATGTTCTAATTGTGGTGAGAGTGGAGCAGGACTGTCTGCGTGGCGCAATTGGCCAGCGCGATCGGCTCTAAACCGAAAAGTTTGAGGTTCGAGCCCTCCCGGGAGTGGTGTTTTGCTTTTTTCTTTGCGCTGATAGCTTTGAAGATATGTTCTGATGGTGGTCAGAGTGGAGCACGACTGTCTCCGTGGCGCAATTGGCTAGCGCGATCGGCTGTTAACCGAAAGGTTGGAGGTTCGAGCCCATCCGGTGGTGGTGCGGTGCTTTTTTTCTTTGGGCTGATAGCTTTAAAGATATGTTCTGATGGCGGTGAGAGGGGAGCAAGACTGTCTCCGTGGCGCAATGGGCTAGCGCGATCAGCTGTTGACCGAAAGGTTGGAGTTTTGAGCCCTCCCATTAGTGGTGTGTTGTTTTTTTCTTTGCGCTGATAGCTTTGAAGATATGTTCTGATGGTGGTGAGAGTGGAGCAAGACTGTCTCCGTGGCGCAATGGGCTAGCGCGATCGGCTGTTAACCGAAAGGTTGGACGTTCGAGCCCACGCGGTGGTGGTGCAGCGCTTTTTTTCTTTGCGCTGATAGCTTTGAAGATATGTTCTGATGATGGTGAGAGTGGAGCAAGCCTGCCTCCGTGGCGCAATGGGCTAGCGCGATCGGCTGTTAACCGAAAGGTTTGAGTTTCGAGCCCTCCCGTGAGTGGTGTGTTGCTTTTTTCTTTGCGGTAATAGCTTTGAAGATATGTTCTGATGGTGGTGAGAGTAGAGCAGGACTGTCTTCGTGGCGCAATTGTCTAGCGCGATCGGCTGTTAACCGAAAGGTTGGAGGTTCGAGCCCAACTGGTGGTGGTGCGGCGCTTTTTTTTCTTTGGGGTGATAGCTCTGAAGATCTGTTCTGACGGTGGTGAGAGTGGAGCACGACTGTCTCCGTGGGGCAATTGGCAGGCGTGATCGGCTGTTAACCGAAAGGTAGGGGGTTCCAGCCCACCCGGTGGTGGTGCGGCGCTTTTTTTTGGGCTGATAGCTTTGAAGATATGTTCTTACGGTGGTGAGAGTGGAGCACGACTGTCTCCATTGCGCAATTGGCTAGCGCGATCGGCTGTTAACAGAAAAGTTGGAGGTTCGAGCCTACCCGGTGGTTGTGTGGCGCTTTTTTTTGTGGGCTGATAGCTTTGAAGATATGTTCTGATGGTGGTGAGAGTGGAGCAGGACTGTCTCCGTGGCGTAATTGGCTAGCGTCATCGGCTGTTAACCAAAAAGTTGGAGGTTCGAGCCCACCCGGTGGTGGTGCGGCGCTTTTTTTTCTTTGGGCTGATAGCTTTGAATATATGTACTGATGGTGGTGAGATTGGAGGAGGACTGTCTCCGTGGCGCAATTGGCTAGAGCCATCGGCTGTTAACCAAAAGGTCGGAGGTTCGAGCCCACCCGGTGGTGGTGCGGCGCTTTTTTTTCTTTGGGCTGATAGCTTTGAAGATATGTTCTTATGGTGGTGAGAGTAGAGCAGGACTGTCTCCGTGGCGCAATTGGCTAGCGCGATCGGCTGTTAACCGAAAAGTTGGAGGTTGGAGCCTACCCGGTGGTTGTGTGGCGCTTTTTTTTCTGTGGGCTGATAGCTTTGAAGATATTGTTCTGATGGTGGTGAGAGTGGAGCAGGACTGTCTCCGTGGCGCAATTGGCTAGCGTGATCGTCTGTTAACCGAAAAGTTGGAGGTTCGAGCCCACTCGGTGGTGGTGCGGCGCTTTTTTTTCTTTGGGCTGATAGCTTTGAAGATATGTTCTTATGGTTGTGAGAGTGGAGCAGGACTGTCTCCGTGGCACAAATGGCTAGCGCGATCGGCTGTTAACCAAAAGGTCGGAGGTTCCAGCCCACCCGTTGGTGGTGCGGCGCTTTTTTTGGGCTGATTGCTTTGAAGATATGTTCTTACGGTGGTGAGAGTGGAGCAGGACTGTCTCCGTGGCGCAATTGGCTAGCGCGATTGGCTGTTAACAGAAAAGTTGGAGGTTCGAGCCTACCCGGTGGTTGTGTGGCGCTTTTTTTTCTTTGGGCTGATAGCTTTGAAGATATGTTCTTATGGTGGTGAGAGTGGAGCAGGACTGTCTCCGTGGCGCAATTGGCTAGCGCGATTGGCTGTTAACCGAAAAGTTGGAGGTTCGAGCCTACCCTGTGGTTGTGCGGCGCTTTTGTTTCCGTGGGCTGATAGCTTTGAAGATATGTTCTGAAGGTGGTGAGAGTGGAGCATGACTGTCTCCATGGCGCAATTGGCTAGCGTGATCGGCTGTTAACCGAAAAGTTGGAGGTTCGAGCCCGCCGCGTGGTGGTGCGGCACTTTTTTTTCTTTGGGCTGATAGCTTTGAAGATATGTTTTGATGGTGGTGAGAGTGGAGCAGGACTGTCTCCATGGCGCAATTGGCTAGCGCGATCAGCTGTTAACCAAAAGGTCGGAGGTTCGAGCCCACGCGGTGGTGATATGGCGCTTTTTTCTTTAGGCTGATAGCTTTGAAAATATGTTCTGATGGTGGTGAGAGTGGAGCAGGACTGTCTCTGTGGCGCAATTGACTAGGGCGATCGGCTCTTAACCGAAAAGTTGGAGGTTCGAGCCCACCTCGTGGTGGTGCGGCGCTTTTTTTTCTTTGGGCTGATAGCTTTGAAGATATGTTCTGATGGTGGTGAGAGTAGAGCAGGACTGTCTCCGTGGCGCAATTGGCTAGCGCGATCGGCTGTTAACCGAAAGTTTGGAGTTTCGAGCCCTCTCGGGACAGGTGTGTTGCTTTTTTCTTTGTGCTGATAGCTTTGAAGATATGTTCTGATGGTGGTGAGAGTGGAGCAGGACTGTCACCATGGCGCAATTGGCTAGCGCGATCGGCTGTTAACCAAAAGGTCGGAGGTTCGAGCCCACCCGGTGGTGGTATGGCGCTTTTTTTCTTTGGGTTGATAGCTTTGAAGATATGTTCTGATGGTGGTGAGAGTGGAGCAGGACTGTCTCCGTGGCGCAATTGGCTAGCGCGATCGGCTGTTAACCGAAAGGTTGGAGTTTCGAACCCACCCGGCGGTGGTGCGGCGCTTTTTTTTTCTCTGGGCTGATAGCTTTGAAGATATGTTCTGATGGTGGTGAGAGTAGAGCAGGACTGTCTCCGTGGCACAATTGGCTAGCGCGATCGGCAGTTAACCGAAAGGTTGGAGGTTCGAGCCCACCCGGTGGTGGTGCGGCGCTTTTTTTTTCTTTGCGGTGATAGCTCTGAAGAAATGGTCTGACGGTGGTGAGAGTGGAGCAGGACGGTCCCCGTGGCGCAATTGGCTAGCGCGATCGGCTGTTAACCGAAAAGTTGGAGGTTC
Organism: Rhipicephalus microplus; assembly: GCF_043290135.1. Classification (NCBI taxonomy): domain Eukaryota; kingdom Metazoa; phylum Arthropoda; class Arachnida; order Ixodida; family Ixodidae; genus Rhipicephalus; species Rhipicephalus microplus. The sequence continues at coordinate 34,156 of NW_027465030.1, forward strand.
GAGCCCTCCCGGGTGGGGTGTGTTGCTTTTTTCTTTGCGCTGATAGCTTTGAAAATATGTTCTGATCGTGGTGAGAGTGGAGCACGATTGTCTCCGTGGCGCAATTGGCTAGGGCGATCTGCTGTTAACCGAAAGGTTGGAGGTTCGAGCCCACCCGGTGGTGGTGCGGCGCTTTTTTTCTTTGTGCTGATAGCTTTGAAGATATGTTCTGATGGTGGTGAGAGTGGAGCAGGACTGTCTCCATGACGCAATTGGCTAGCGCGATCGGCTGTTAACCAAAAGGTCGGAGGTTCGAGCCCACCCGGTGGTGGTATGGCGCTTTTTTTTCTTTGCGCTGATAGCTTTGAAGATATGTTCTGATGGTGGCGAGAGTGGAGCACGACTGTCTCCGTAGCGCAATTGGCTAGCGCGATCGGCTGTTAACCAAAAGGTCGGAGGTTCGAGCCCACGCGGTGATGGTATGGCGCTTTTTTTCTTTGGGCTGATAGCTTTGAAAATATGTTCTGATGGTGGTGAGAGTGGAGCAGGACTGTCTCTGTGGCGCAATTGGCTAGGGCGATCGGCTGTTAACCGAAAGGTTGGAGTTTCGAGCCCACCCGGCGGTGGTGCGGCGCTTTTTTTTCTCTGGGCTGATAGCTTTGAAGATATGTTCTGATGGTGGTGAGAGTAGAGCAGGACTGTCTCCGTGGCACAATTGGCTAGCGCGATCGGCAGTTGACCGAAAGGTTGGAGGTTCGAGCCCACCCGGTGGTGGTGCGGCGCTTTTTTTTCTTTGGGGTGATAGCTCTGAAGAAATGGTCTGACGGTGGTGAGAGTGGAGCAGGACGGTCCCCGTGGCGCAATTGGCTAGCGCGATCGGCTGTTAACCGAAAAGTTGGAGGTTCGAGCCCTCCCGGGTGGGGTGTGTTGCTTTTTTCTTTGCGCTGATAGCTTTGAAGATATGTTCTGATGGTGGTGAGAGTGGAGCACGATTGTCTCCGTGGCGCAATTGGCTAGCGCGATCTGCTGTTAACCGAAAGGTTGGAGGTTCGAGCCCACCCGGTGGTGGTGCGGCTCTTTTTTTTCTTTGGGCTGATAGCTTTGAAGATATGTTCTAATTGTGGTGAGAGTGGAGCAGGACTGTCTCCGTGGCGCAATTGGCCAGCGCGATCGGCTGTAAACCGAAAAGTTTGAGGGTCGAGCCCTCCCGGGAGTGGTGTTTTGCTTTTTTCTTTGCGCTGATAGCTTTGAAGATATGTTCTGATGGTGGTCAGAGTGGAGCACAACTGTCTCCGTGGCGCAATTGGCTAGCGCGATCGGCTGTTAACCGAAAGGTTGGAGGTTCGAGCCCATCCGGTGGTGGTGCGGTGCTTTTTTTCTTTGGGCTGATAGCTTTAAAGATATGTTCTGATGGTGGTGAGAGGGGAGCAAGACTGTCTCCGTGGCGCAATGGGCTAGCGCGATCAGCTGTTGACCGAAAGGTTGGAGTTTTGAGCCCTCCCATTAGTGGTGTGTTGCTTTTTTCTTTGCGCTGATAGCTTTGAAGATATGTTCTGATGGTGGTGAGAGTGGAGCAAGACTGTCTCCGTGGCGCAATGGGCTAGCGCGATCGGCTGTTAACCGAAAGGTTGGACGTTCGAGCCCACGCGGTGGTGGTGCAGCGCTTTTTTTCTTTGCGCTGATAGCTTTGAAGATATGTTCTGATGAAGGTGAGAGTGGAGCAAGCCTGCCTCCGTGGCGCAATGGGCTAGCGCGATCGGCTGTTAACCGAAAGGTTTGAGTTTCGAGCCCTCCCGTGAGTGGTGTGTTGCTTTTTTCTTTGTGGTAATAGCTTTGAAGATATGTTCTGATGATGGTGAGAGTGGAGCAAGCCTGCCTCCGTGGCGCAATGGGCTAGCGCGATCGGCTGTTAACCGAAAGGTTTGAGTTTCGAGCCCTCCCGTGAGTGGTGTGTTGCTTTTTTCTTTGCGGTAATAGCTTTGAAGATATGTTCTGATGGTGGTGAGAGTAGAGCAGGACTGTCTTCGTGGCGCAATTGTCTAGCGCGATCGGCTGTTAACCGAAAGGTTGGAGGTTCGAGCCCAACTGGTGGTGGTGCGGCGCTTTTTTTCTTTGGGGTGATAGCTCTGAAGATCTGTTCTGACGGTGGTGAGAGTGGAGCACGACTGTCTCCGTGGGACAATTGGCAGGCGTGATCGGCTGTTAACCGAAAGGTAGGGGGTTCCAGCCCACCCGGTGGTGGTGCGGCGCTTTTTTTTGGGCTGATAGCTTTGAAGATATGTTCTTACGGTGGTGAGAGTGGAGCACGACTGTCTCCATTGCGCAATTGGCTAGCGCGATCGGCTGTTAACAGAAAAGTTGGAGGTTCGAGCCTACCCGGTGGTTGTGTGGCGCTTTTTTTTGTGGGCTGATAGCTTTGAAGATATGTTCTGATGGTGGTGAGAGTGGAGCAGGACTGTCTCCGTGGCGTAATTGGCTAGCGTCATCGGCTGTTAACCAAAAAGTTGGAGGTTCGAGCCCACCCGGTGGTGGTGCGGCGCTTTTTTTTCTTTGGGCTGATAGCTTTGAATATATGTACTGATGGTGGTGAGATTGGAGGAGGACTGTCTCCGTGGCGCAATTGGCTAGAGCGATCGGCTGTTAACCAAAAGGTCGGAGGTTCGAGCCCACCCGGTGGTGGTGCGGCGCTTTTTTTTCTTTGGGCTGATAGCTTTGAAGATATGTTCTTATGGTGGTGAGAGTAGAGCAGGACTGTCTCCGTGGCGCAATTGGCTAGCGCGATCGGCTGTTAACCGAAAAGTTGGAGGTTGGAGCCTACCCGGTGGTTGTGTGGCGCTTTTTTTTCTGTGGGCTGATAGCTTTGAAGATATTGTTCTGATGGTGGTGAGAGTGGAGCAGGACTGTCTCCGTGGCGCAATTGGCTAGCGTGATCGTCTGTTAACCGAAAAGTTGGAGGTTCGAGCCCACTCGGTGGTGGTGCGGCGCTTTTTTTTCTTTGGGCTGATAGCTTTGAAGATATGTTCTTATGGTTGTGAGAGTGGAGCAGGACTGTCTCCGTGGCACAAATGGCTAGCGCGATCGGCTGTTAACCAAAAGGTCGGAGGTTCCAGCCCACCCGGTGGTGGTGCGGCGCTTTTTTTGGGCTGATTGCTTTGAAGATATGTTCTTACGGTGGTGAGAGTGGAGCAGGACTGTCTCCGTGGCGCAATTGGCTAGCGCGATTGGCTGTTAACAGAAAAGTTGGAGGTTCGAGCCTACCCGGTGGTTGTGTGGCGCTTTTTTTTCTTTGGGCTGATAGCTTTGAAGATATGTTCTTATGGTGGTGAGAGTGGAGCAGGACTGTCTCCGTGGCGCAATTGGCTAGCGCGATTGGCTGTTAACCGAAAAGTTGGAGGTTCGAGCCTACCCTGTGGTTGTGCGGCGCTTTTGTTTCCGTGGGCTGATAGCTTTGAAGATATGTTCTGAAGGTGGTGAGAGTGGAGCATGACTGTCTCCATGGCGCAATTGGCTAGCGTGATCGGCTGTTAACCGAAAAGTTGGAGGTTCGAGCCCGCCGCGTGGTGGTGCGGCACTTTTTTTTCTTTGGGCTGATAGCTTTGAAGATATGTTTTGATGGTGGTGAGAGTGGAGCAGGACTGTCTCCATGGCGCAATTGGCTAGCGCGATCAGCTGTTAACCAAAAGGTCGGAGGTTCGAGCCCACGCGGTGGTGATATGGCGCTTTTTTCTTTAGGCTGATAGCTTTGAAAATATGTTCTGATGGTGGTGAGAGTGGAGCAGGACTGTCTCTGTGGCGCAATTGACTAGGGCGATCGGCTCTTAACCGAAAAGTTGGAGGTTCGAGCCCACCTCGTGGTGGTGCGGCGCTTTTTTTTCTTTGGGCTGATAGCTTTGAAGATATGTTCTGATGGTGGTGAGAGTAGAGCAGGACTGTCTCCGTGGCGCAATTGGCTAGCGCGATCGGCTGTTAACCGAAAGTTTGGAGTTTCGAGCCCTCTCGGGACAGGTGTGTTGCTTTTTTCTTTGTGCTGATAGCTTTGAAGATATGTTCTGATGGTGGTGAGAGTGGAGCAGGACTGTCACCATGGCGCAATTGGCTAGCGCGATCGGCTGTTAACCAAAAGGTCGGAGGTTCGAGCCCACCCGGTGGTGGTATGGCGCTTTTTTTCTTTGGGTTGATAGCTTTGAAGATATGTTCTGATGGTGGTGAGAGTGGAGCAGGACTGTCTCCGTGGCGCAATTGGCTAGCGCGATCGGCTGTTAACCGAAAGGTTGGAGTTTCGAACCCACCCGGCGGTGGTGCGGCGCTTTTTTTTTCTCTGGGCTGATAGCTTTGAAGATATGTTCTGATGGTGGTGAGAGTAGAGCAGGACTGTCTCCGTGGCACAATTGGCTAGCGCGATCGGCAGTTAACCGAAAGGTTGGAGGTTCGAGCCCACCCGGTGGTGGTGCGGCGCTTTTTTTTTCTTTGCGGTGATAGCTCTGAAGAAATGGTCTGACGGTGGTGAGAGTGGAGCAGGACGGTCCCCGTGGCGCAATTGGCTAGCGCGATCGGCTGTTAACCGAAAAGTTGGAGGTTCGAGCCCTCCCGGGTGGGGTGTGTTGCTTTTTTCTTTGCGCTGATAGCTTTGAAAATATGTTCTGATCGTGGTGAGAGTGGAGCACGATTGTCTCCGTGGCGCAATTGGCTAGGGCGATCTGCTGTTAACCGAAAGGTTGGAGGTTCGAGCCCACCCGGTGGTGGTGCGGCGCTTTTTTTCTTTGTGCTGATAGCTTTGAAGATATGTTCTGATGGTGGTGAGAGTGGAGCAGGACTGTCTCCATGACGCAATTGGCTAGCGCGATCGGCTGTTAACCAAAAGGTCGGAGGTTCGAGCCCACCCGGTGGTGGTATGGCGCTTTTTTTTCTTTGCGCTGATAGCTTTGAAGATATGTTCTGATGGTGGCGAGAGTGGAGCACGACTGTCTCCGTAGCGCAATTGGCTAGCGCGATCGGCTGTTAACCAAAAGGTCGGAGGTTCGAGCCCACGCGGTGATGGTATGGCGCTTTTTTTCTTTGGGCTGATAGCTTTGAAAATATGTTCTGATGGTGGTGAGAGTGGAGCAGGACTGTCTCTGTGGCGCAATTGGCTAGGGCGATCGGCTGTTAACCGAAAGGTTGGAGTTTCGAGCCCACCCGGCGGTGGTGCGGCGCTTTTTTTTCTCTGGGCTGATAGCTTTGAAGATATGTTCTGATGGTGGTGAGAGTAGAGCAGGACTGTCTCCGTGGCACAATTGGCTAGCGCGATCGGCAGTTGACCGAAAGGTTGGAGGTTCGAGCCCACCCGGTGGTGGTGCGGCGCTTTTTTTTTCTTTGGGGTGATAGCTCTGAAGAAATGGTCTGACGGTGGTGAGAGTGGAGCAGGACGGTCCCCGTGGCGCAATTGGCTAGCGCGATCGGCTGTTAACCGAAAAGTTGGAGGTTCGAGCCCTCCCGGGTGGGGTGTGTTGCTTTTTCTTTGCGCTGATAGCTTTGAAGATATGTTCTGATGGTGGTGAGAGTGGAGCACGATTGTCTCCGTGGCGCAATTGGCTAGCGCGATCTGCTGTTAACCGAAAGGTTGGAGGTTCGAGCCCACCCGGTGGTGGTGCGGCTCTTTTTTTTCTTTGGGCTGATAGCTTTGAAGATATGTTCTAATTGTGGTGAGAGTGGAGCAGGACTGTCTCCGTGGCGCAATTGGCCAGCGCGATCGGCTGTAAACCAAAAAGTTTGAGGGTCGAGCCCTCCCGGGAGTGGTGTTTTGCTTTTTTCTTTGCGCTGATAGCTTTGAAGATATGTTCTGATGGTGGTCAGAGTGGAGCACAACTGTCTCCGTGGCGCAATTGGCTAGCGCGATCGGCTGTTAACCGAAAGGTTGGAGGTTCGAGCCCATCCGGTGGTGGTGCGGTGCTTTTTTTCTTTGGGCTGATAGCTTTAAAGATATGTTCTGATGGTGGTGAGAGGGGAGCAAGACTGTCTCCGTGGCGCAATGGGCTAGCGCGATCAGCTGTTGACCGAAAGGTTGGAGTTTTGAGCCCTCCCATTAGTGGTGTGTTGCTTTTTTCTTTGCGCTGATAGCTTTGAAGATATGTTCTGATGGTGGTGAGAGTGGAGCAAGACTGTCTCCGTGGCGCAATGGGCTAGCGCGATCGGCTGTTAACCGAAAGGTTGGACGTTCGAGCCCACGCGGTGGTGGTGCAGCGCTTTTTTTCTTTGCGCTGATAGCTTTGAAGATATGTTCTGATGAAGGTGAGAGTGGAGCAAGCCTGCCTCCGTGGCGCAATGGGCTAGCGCGATCGGCTGTTAACCGAAAGGTTTGAGTTTCGAGCCCTCCCGTGAGTGGTGTGTTGCTTTTTTCTTTGTGGTAATAGCTTTGAAGATATGTTCTGATGGTGGTCAGAGTAGAGCAGGACTGTCTTCGTGGCGCAATTGGCTAGCGCGATCGGCTCTTAACCGAAAGGTGGGAGGTTCGAGCCCAACCGGTGGTGGTGCGGCGCTTTTTTTTTCTTTGGGGTGATAGCTCTGAAGATCTGTTCTGACGGTGGTGAGAGTGGAGCACGACTGTCTCCGAGGAGCAATTGGCAGGCGTGATCGGCTGTTAACCGAAAGGTAGGAGGTTCCAGCCCACCCGGTGGTGGTGCGGCGCTTTTTTTTGGGCTGATAGCTTTGAAGATATGTTCTTACGGTGGTGAGAGTGGAGCAGGACTGTCTCCGTGGCGCAATTGGCTAGCGCGATCGGCTGTTAACAGAAAAGTTGGAGGTTCGAGCCTACCCGGTGGTTGTGTGGCGCTTTTTTTGTGGGCTGATAGCTTTGAAGATATGTTCTGATGATGGTGAGAGGGGAGCAGGACTGTCTCCGTGGCGTAATTGGCTAGCGTGATCGGCTGTTAACCAAAAAGTTGGAGGTTCGAGCCCACCCGGTGGTGGTGCGGCGCTTTTTTTTCTTTGGGCTGATAGCTTTGAATATATGTTCTGATGGTGGTGAGATTGGAGGAGGACTGTCTCCGTGGCGCAATTGGCTAGAGCGATCGGCTGTTAACCAAAAGGTCGGAGGTTCGAGCCCACGCGGTGGTGGTGCGGCGCTTTTTTTTCTTTGGGCTGATAGCTTTGAAGATATGTTCTTATGGTGGTGAGAGTGGAGCAGGACTGTCTCCGTGGCGCAATTGGCTAGCGCGATCGGCTGTTAACCGAAAAGTTGGAGGTTGGAGCCTACCCGGTGGTTGTGCGGTGCTTTTTTTTTTCTGTGGGCTGATAGCTTTGAAGATATGTTCTGATGGTGGTGAGAGTGGAGCAGGACTGTCTCCGTGGCGCAATTGGCTAGCGTGATCGTCTGTTAACCGAAAAGTTGGAGGTTCGAGCCCACTCGGTCGTGGTGCGGCGCTTTTTTTTTCTTTGGGCTGATAGCTTTGAAGATATGTTCTTATGGTTGTGAGAGTGGAGCAGGACTGTCTCCGTGGCACAAATGGCTAGCGCGATCGGCTGTTAACCAAAAGGTCGGAGGTTCCAGCCCACCCGGTGGTGGTGCGGCACTTTTTTTTTGGGCTGATAGCTTTGAAGATATGTTCTTACGGTGGTGAGAGTGGAGCAGGACTGTCTCTATGGCGCAATTGGCTAGCGCGATCGGCTGTTAACAGAAGAGTTGGAGGTTCGAGCCTACCCGGTGGTTGTGTGGCGCTTTTTTTCTTTGGGCTGATAGCTTTGAAGATATGTTCTTATGGTGGTGAGAGTGGAGCAGGACTGTCTCCGTGGCGCAATTGGCTAGCGCGATCGGCTGTTAACCGAAAAGTTGGAGGTTCGAGCCTACCCTGTGGTTGTGCGGCGCTTTTGTTTCCGTGGGCTGATAGCTTTGAAGATATGTTCTGAAGGTGGTGAGAGTGGAGCATGACCGTCTCCATGGCGCAATTGGCTAGCGTGATCGGCTGTTAACCGAAAAGTTGGAGGTTCGAGCCCGCCTCGTGGTGGTGCGGCACTTTTTTTTCTTTGGGCTGATAGCTTTGAAGATATGTTTTGATGGTGGTGAGAGTGGAGCAGGACTGTCTCCATGGCGCAATTGGCTAGCGCGATCAGCTGTTAACCAAAAGGTCGGAGGTTCGAGCCCACGCGGTGGTGGTATGGCGCTTTTTTCTTTAGGCTGATAGCTTTGAAAATATGTTCTGATGGTGGTGAGAGTGGAGCAGGACTGTCTCTGTGGCGCAATTGGCTAGGGCGATCGGCTCTTAACCGAAAAGTTGGAGGTTCGAGCCCACCTCGTGGTGGTGCGGCGCTTTTTTTTCTTTGGGCTGATAGCTTTGAAGATATGTTCTGATGGTGGTGAGAGTAGAGCAGGACTGTCTCCATGGCGCAATTGGCTAGCGCGATTGGCTGTTAACCGAAAGTTTGGAGTTTCGAGCCCTCTCGGGAGAGGTGTGTTGCTTTTTTCTTTGTGCTGATAGCTTTGAAGATATGTTCTGATGGTGGTGAGAGTGGAGCAGGACTGTCTCCATGGCGCAATTGGCTAGCGCGATCGGCTGTTAACCAAAAGGTCGGAGGTTCGAGCCCACCCGGTGGTGGTGCGGCGCTTTTTTTTCTTTGTGCTGATAGCTTTGAAGATATGTTCTGATGGTGGTGAGAGTGGAGCAGGACTGTCTCCATGACGCAATTGGCTAGCGTGATCGGCTGTTAACCAAAAGGTCGGAGGTTCGAGCCCACCCGGTGGTGGTATGGCGCTTTTTTTTCTTTGCGCTGATAGCTTTGAAGATATGTTCTGATGGTGGTGAGAGTGGAGCACGACTGTCTCCGTGGCGCAATTGGCTAGCGCGATCGGCTGTTAACCAAAAGGTCGGATGTTCGAGCCCACGCGGTGATGGTATGGCGCTTTTTTTCTTTGTGCTGATAGCTTTGAAAATATGTTCTGATGGTGGTGAGAGTGGAGCAGGACTGTCTCCATGGCGCAATTGGCTAGCGCGATCAGCTGTTAACCAAAAGGTCGGAGGTTCGAGCCCACGCGGTGGTGGTATGGCGCTTTTTTCTTTAGGCTGATAGCTTTGAAAATATGTTCTGATGGTGGTGAGAGTGGAGCAGGACTGTCTCTGTGGCGCAATTGGCTAGGGCGATCGGCTCTTAACCGAAAAGTTGGAGGTTCGAGCCCACCTCGTGGTGGTGCGGCGCTTTTTTTTCTTTGGGCTGATAGCTTTGAAGATATGTTCTGATGGTGGTGAGAGTAGAGCAGGACTGTCTCCATGGCGCAATTGGCTAGCGCGATTGGCTGTTAACCGAAAGTTTGGAGTTTCGAGCCCTCTCGGGAGAGGTGTGTTGCTTTTTTCTTTGTGCTGATAGCTTTGAAGATATGTTCTGATGGTGGTGAGAGTGGAGCAGGACTGTCTCCATGGCGCAATTGGCTAGCGCGATCGGCTGTTAACCAAAAGGTCGGAGGTTCGAGCCCACCCGGTGGTGGTGCGGCGCTTTTTTTTCTTTGTGCTGATAGCTTTGAAGATATGTTCTGATGGTGGTGAGAGTGGAGCAGGACTGTCTCCATGACGCAATTGGCTAGCGCGATCGGCTGTTAACCAAAAGGTCGGAGGTTCGAGCCCACCCGGTGGTGGTATGGCGCTTTTTTTTCTTTGCGCTGATAGCTTTGAAGATATGTTCTGATGGTGGTGAGAGTGGAGCACGACTGTCTCCGTGGCGCAATTGGCTAGCGCGATCGGCTGTTAACCAAAAGGTCGGATGTTCGAGCCCACGCGGTGATGGTATGGCGCTTTTTTTCTTTGTGCTGATAGCTTTGAAAATATGTTCTGATGGTGGTGAGAGTGGAGCAGGACTGTCTATGTGGCGCGATTGGCTAGGGCGATCGGCTGTTAACCGAAAGGTTGGAGTTTCGAGCCCTCTCGGGAGAGGTGTGTTGCTTTTTTCTTTGTGCTGATAGCTTTGAAGATATGTTCTGATGGTGGTGAGAGTGGAGCAGGACTGTCTCCATGGCGCAATTGGCTAGCGCGATCGGCTGTTAACCAAAAGGTCGGAGGTTCGAGCCCACCCGGTGGTGGTGCGGCGCTTTTTTTTCTTTGTGCTGATAGCTTTGAAGATATGTTCTGATGGTGGTGAGAGTGGAGCAGGACTGTCTCCATGACGCAATTGGCTAGCGCGATCGGCTGTTAACCAAAAGGTCGGAGGTTCCAGCCCACCCGGTGGTGGTGCGGCACTTTTTTTTTGGGCTGATAGCTTTGAAGATATGTTCTTACGGTGGTGAGAGTGGAGCAGGACTGTCTCTATGGCGCAATTGGCTAGCGCGATCGGCTGTTAACAGAAGAGTTGGAGGTTCGAGCCTACCCGGTGGTTGTGTGGCGCTTTTTTTCTTTGGGCTGATAGCTTTGAAGATATGTTCTTATGGTGGTGAGAGTGGAGCAGGACTGTCTCCGTGGCGCAATTGGCTAGCGCGATCGGCTGTTAACCGAAAAGTTGGAGGTTCGAGCCTACCCTGTGGTTGTGCGGCGCTTTTGTTTCCGTGGGCTGATAGCTTTGAAGATATGTTCTGAAGGTGGTGAGAGTGGAGCATGACCGTCTCCATGGCGCAATTGGCTAGCGTGATCGGCTGTTAACCGAAAAGTTGGAGGTTCGAGCCCGCCTCGTGGTGGTGCGGCACTTTTTTTTCTTTAGGCTGATAGCTTTGAAAATATGTTCTGATGGTGGTGAGAGTGGAGCAGGACTGTCTCTGTGGCGCAATTGGCTAGGGCGATCGGCTCTTAACCGAAAAGTTGGAGGTTCGAGCCCACCTCGTGGTGGTGCGGCGCTTTTTTTTCTTTGGGCTGATAGCTTTGAAGATATGTTCTGATGGTGGTGAGAGTAGAGCAGGACTGTCTCCATGGCGCAATTGGCTAGCGCGATTGGCTGTTAACCGAAAGTTTGGAGTTTCGAGCCCTCTCGGGAGAGGTGTGTTGCTTTTTTCTTTGTGCTGATAGCTTTGAAGATATGTTCTGATGGTGGTGAGAGTGGAGCAGGACTGTCTCCATGGCGCAATTGGCTAGCGCGATCGGCTGTTAACCAAAAGGTCGGAGGTTCGAGCCCACCCGGTGGTGGTGCGGCGCTTTTTTTTCTTTGTGCTGATAGCTTTGAAGATATGTTCTGATGGTGGTGAGAGTGGAGCAGGACTGTCTCCATGACGCAATTGGCTAGCGCGATCGGCTGTTAACCAAAAGGTCGGAGGTTCGAGCCCACCCGGTGGTGGTATGGCGCTTTTTTTTCTTTGCGCTGATAGCTTTGAAGATATGTTCTGATGGTGGTGAGAGTGGAGCACGACTGTCTCCGTGGCGCAATTGGCTAGCGCGATCGGCTGTTAACCAAAAGGTCGGATGTTCGAGCCCACGCGGTGATGGTATGGCGCTTTTTTTCTTTGTGCTGATAGCTTTGAAAATATGTTCTGATGGTGGTGAGAGTGGAGCAGGACTGTCTATGTGGCGCGATTGGCTAGGGCGATCGGCTGTTAACCGAAAGGTTGGAGTTTCGAGCCCACCCGGCGGTGGTGCGGCGCTTTTTTTTCTCTGGGCTGATAGCTTTGAAGATATGTTCTGATGGTGGTGAGAGTAGAGCAGGACTGTCTCCGTGGCACAATTGGCTAGCGCGATCGGCAGTTAACCGAAAGGTTGGAGGTTCGAGCCCACCCGGTGGTGGTGCGGCGCTTTTTTTTTCTTTGGGGTGATAGCTCTGAAGAAATGGTCTGACGGTGGTGAGAGTGGAGCAGGACGGTCCCCGTGGCGCAATTGGCTAGCGCGATCGGCTGTTAACCGAAGAGTTGGAGGTTCGAGCCCTCCCGGGTGGGGTGTGTTGCTTTTTTCTTTGCGCTGATAGCTTTGAAGATATGTTCTGATGGTGGTGAGAGTGGAGCACGATTGTCTCCGTGGCGCAATTGGCTAGCGCGATCTGCTGTTAACCGAAAGGTTGGAGGTTCGAGCCCACCCGGTGGTGATGCGGCTCTTTTTTTTTCTTTGGGCTGATAGCTTTGAAGATATGTTCTAATTGTGGTGAGAGTGGAGCAGGACTGTCTCCGTGGCGCAATTGGCCAGCGCGATCGGCTGTAAACCGAAAAGTTTGAGGTTCGAGCCCTCCCGGGAGTGGTGTTTTCCTTTTTTCTTTGCGCTGATAGCTTTGAAGATATGTTCTGATGGTGGTCAGAGTGGAGCACGACTGTCTCCGTGGCGCAATTGGCTAGCGCGATCGGCTGTTAACCGAAAGGTTGGAGGTGCGAGCCCATCCGGTGGTGGTGCGGTGCTTTTTTTTTGGGCTGATAGCTTTAAAGATATGTACTGATGGTGGTGAGAGGGGAGCAAGACTGTCTCAGTGGCGCAATGGGCTTGCGCGATCAGCTGTTGACCGAAAGGTTGGAGTTTTGAGCCCTCCCATTAGTGGTGTGTTGCTTTTTTCTTTGCGCTGATAGCTTTGAAGATATGTTCTGATGGTGGTGAGAGTGGAGCAAGACTGTCTCCGTGGCGCAATGGGCTAGCGCGATCGGCTGTTAACCGAAAGGTTGGACGTTCGAGCCCACGCGGTGGTGGTGCAGCGCTTTTTTTCTTTGCGCTGATAGCTTTGAAGATATGTTCTGATGATGGTGAGAGTTGAGCAAGCCTGCCTCCGTGGCGCAATGGGCTAGCGCGATCGGCTGTTAACCGAAAGGTTTGAGTTTCGAGCCCTCCCGTGAGTGGTGTGTTGCTTTTTTCTTTGCGGTAATAGCTTTGAAGATATGTTCTGATGGTGGTGAGAGTAGAGAAGGGCTGTCTTCGTGGCGCAATTGGCTAGCGCGATCGGCTGTTAACCGAAAGGTTGGAGGTTCGAGCCCAACCGGTGGTGGTGCGGCGCTTTTTTTTTCTTTGGGGTGATAGCTCTGAAGATCTGTTCTGACGGTGGTGAGAGTGGAGCACGACTGTCTCCGTGGGGCAATTGGCAGGCGTGATCGGCTGTTAACCGAAAGGTAGGAGGTTCCAGCCCACCCGGTGGTGGTGCGGCGCTTTTTTTGGGCTGATAGCTTTGAAGATATGTTCTTACGGTGGTGAGAGTGGAGCAGGACTGTCTCCGTGGCGCAATTGGCTAGCTCGATCGGCTGTTAACAGAAAAGTTGGAGGTTCCAGCCTACCCGGTGGTTGTGTGGCGCTTTTTTTGTGGGCTGATAGCTTTGAAGATATGTTCTGATGGTGGTGAGAGTGGAGCAGGACTGTCTCCGTGGCGTAATTGGCTAGCGTGATCGGCTGTTAACCAAAAAGTTGGAGGTTCGAGCCTACCCGGTGGTTGTCCGGCGCTTATTTTTCTGTGGGCTGATAGCTTTGAATATATGTTCTGATGGTGGTGAGAGTGGAGCAGGGCTGTCTCCGTGGCGCAATTGGCTAGAGTGATCGGCTGTTAACCAAAAGGTCGGAGGTTCGAGCCCACCCGGCGGTGGTGCGGCGTTTTTTTTTCTTTCGGCTGATAGCTTTGAAGATATGTTCTTATGGTGGTGAGAGTGGAGCAGGACTGTCTCCGTGGCGCAAATGGCTAGCGTGCTCGGCTGTTAACCGAAAAGTTGGAGGTTCGAGCCCACCCGGTGGTGGTGCGGCAATTTTTTTTCTTTGGGCTGATAGCTTTGAAGATATGTTCTGATGGTGGTAAGAGTGGAGCAGTGTTAACCAAAAGGTCGGAGGTTCGAGCCCACCCGGTGGTGGTATGGCGCTTTTTTTTCTTTGGGCTGATAGCTTTGAAGATATGTTCTGATGGTGGTGAGAGTGGAGCAGGACTGTCTCCGTGGCGCAATTGGCTAGCGCGATCGGCTGTTGACCGAAAGGTTGGAGTTTCGAGCCCTCCCGGGAGTGGTGTGTTGCTTTTTCTTTGCGCTGATAGCTTTGAAGATATGTTCTGACGGTGGTGAGAGTGGAGCAAGACTGTCTCCGTGGCGCAATGGGCTAGCGCGATCGGCTGTTAACCGAAAGGTTGGAGGTTCGAGCCCACCCGGTGGTGGTGCAGCGCTTTTTTTCTTTGCGCTGATAGCTTTGAAGATATGTTCTGATGGTGGTGAGAGTGGAGCAAGACTGTCTCCGTGGCGCAATGGGCTAGCGCGATCGGCTGTTAACCGAAAGGTTGGAGGTTCGAGCCAACCTGGTGGTGGTGCAGCGCTTTTTTTTCTTTGCGCTGATAGCTTTTAAGATATGTTCTGATGATGGTGAGAGTAAAGCAAGACTGTCTCCGTGGCGCAATTGGCTAGCGCAATCAGCTGTTAACCGAAAGGTTGGAGGTTCGAGCCCACCCGGTGGTGGTGCGGCGCTTTTTTTTCTTTGGGCTGATAGCTTTAAAGATATGTTTTTATGGTGGTCAGAGTGGAGCAGGACTGTCTCCGGTAGAGCGATTGGCTAGCGCGATCGGCTGTTAACCAAAAGGTCGGAGGTTCGAGCCCACCCGGTGGTGGTGCGGCGCTATTTTTTCTTTGGGCTGATAGCTTTGAAGATATGTTGTTATGGTGGTGAGAGTGGAGCAGGACTGTCCCCGTGGCGCAAATGGCTAGCGCGATCGGCTGTTAACCGAAAAGTTGGAGGTTCGAGCCTACCCGGTGGTTGTGTGGCGCTTTTTTTTCTGTGGGCTGATAGCTTTGAAGATATGTTCTGATGGTGGTGAGAGTGGAGCAGGACTGTCTCCGTGGCGCAATTGGCTAGCGTGATCGGCTGTTAACCGAAAAGTTGGAGGTTCGAGCCCACCTCGTGGTGGTGCGGCGCTTTTTTTCTTTGGGCTGATAGCTTTGAATATATGTTCTGATGGTTGGGAGAGTGGAGCAGGACTGTCTCCATTGCGCAATTGGCTAGCACGATCGGCTGTTAACCGAAAGGTCGGAGGTTCGAGCCCACCCGGTGGTGGTATGGCGCTTTTTTGTTTCTGCTGATAGCTTTGAAGATATGTTCTGATGGTGGTGAGAGTGGAGCAGGACTGTCTCCGTGGCGCAATTGGCTAGCGCGATCGGCTGTTAACCGAAAGGTTGGAGTTTCGAGCCCACCCGGCGGTGGTGCTGCGCTTTTTTTTCTTTGGGCTGATAGCTTTGAAGAAATGTTCTTATGGTGGTGAGAGTAGAGCAGGACTGTCTCCGTGGCGCAATTGGCTAGCGCGATTGGCTGTTAACCGAAAGGTTGGAGTTTCGAGCCCTCTCAGGAGAGGTGTGTTGCTTTTTTCTTTGTGCTGATAGCTTTGAAGATATGTTCTGATGGTGGTGAGAGTGGAGCAGGACTGTCGCCAAGACGCAATTGGCTAGCGCGATCGGCTGTTAACCAAAAGGTCGGAGGTTCGAGCCCACCCGGTGGTGGTATGGCGCTTTTTTTTCTTTGGGCTGATAGCTTTGAAGATATGTCCTCATGGTGGTGAGAGTGCAACAGGACTGTCTCTGTAGCGCAATTGGCTAGCGCGATCGGCTGTTAACCGAAAGGTTGGAGTTTCGAGCCCACCCGGCGGTGGTTTGGCGCTTTTTTTTCTTTGGGCTGATAGCTTTGAAGATATGTTCTGATGGTGGTGAGAGTAGAGCAGGACTGTCTCCGTGGCGCAATTGGCTAGCGCGATCGGCTGTTAACCGAAAAGTTGGAGGTTCGAGCCCACCCGGTGGTGGTGCGGCGCTTTTTTTTTCTTTGGGGTGATAGCTCTGAAGAAATGGTCTGACGGTGGTGAGAGTAGAGCAGGACTGTCTCCGTGGCGCAATTGGCCAGCGCGATCGGCTGTTAACCGAAAAGTTGGAGGTTCGAGCCCTCCCGGGAGTGGTGTTTTGCTTTTTTCTTTGCGCTGATAGCTTTGAAGATATGTTCTGATGGTGTGAGAGTGGAGCACGACTGTCTCCGTGGCGCAATTGGCTAGCGCGATCGGCTGTTAACCGAAAGGTTGGAGGTTCGAGCCCACCCGGTGGTGGTGCGGTGCTTCTTTTTCTTTGGGCTGATAGCTTTGAAGATATGTTCTGATGGTGGTGAGAGGGGAGCAAGACTGTCTCCGTGGCGCAATGGGCTAGCGCGATCAGCTGTCGACCGAAAGGTTGGAGTTTCGAGCCCTCCCGGGAGTGGTGTGTTGCTTTTTTCTTTGCGCTGATAGCTTTGAAAATATGTTCTGATGGTGGTGAGAGTGGAGCAAGCCTGTCTCCTTGGCGCACAGGGCTAGCGCGATCGGCTGTTAACCGAAAGGTTGCAGGTTCGAGCCCACGCGGTGGTGGTGCAGCGCTTTTTTTTTCTTTGGGGTGATAGCTCTGAAGAAATGTGCTGACGGTAGTGAGAGTGGAGCACGACTGTCTTCGTGGGGCAATTGGCTAGCGTGATCGGCTGCTAACCGAAAGGTTGGAGGTTCGAGCCCACCCGGTGGTGGTGCGGCGCTTTTTTTGACCTGATAGCTTTGAAGATATGTTCTTATGGTGGTGAGAGTGGAGCAGGACTGTCTCCGTGGCGCAATTGGCTAGCGCGATCGGCTGTTAACCGAAAGATGGAGGTTCGAGCCTACCCGGTGGTTGTGCGGCGCTTTTTTTTTCTGTGGGCTGATAGCTTTGAAGATATGTTCTGATGGTGGTGAGAGTGGAGCAGGACTGTCTCCGTGGCGCAATTTGCTAGAGCGATCGGCTGTTAACCAAAAGGTCGGACGTTCGAGCCCACCCGGTGGTGGTGCGGCGCTTTTTTTTCTTTGGGCTGATACCTTTGAAGATATGTTCTGATGGTGGTGAGAGTGGAGCAGGACCGTCTCCGTGGCGAAATTGGCTTTCGCGATCGGCTGTTAACCGAAAGGTTGGAGGTTCGAGCCCACCCGGTGGTGGTGCGGCGCTTTTTTTTCTGTGGGCTGATAGCTTTGAAGATATGTTCTGATGGTGGTGAGAGTGGAGCAAGACTGTCTCCGTGGCGCAATGGGCTAGCGCGATCGGCTGTTAACCGAAAGGTTGGAGGTTCGAGCCAACCTGGTGGTGGTGCAGCGCTTTTTTTTTCTTTGCGCTGATAGCTTTTAAGATATGTTCTGATGATGGTGAGAGTAAAGCAGGACTGTCTCCGTGGCGCAATTGGCTAGCGCAATCAGCTGTTAACCGAAAGGTTGGAGGTTCGAGCCCACCCGGTGGTGGTGCGGCGCTTTTTTTTCTTTGGGCTGATAGCTTTGAAGATATGTTTTTATGGTGGTCAGAGTGGAGCAGGACTGTCTCCGGTAGAGCGATTGGCTAGCGCGATCGGCTGTTAACCAAAAGGTCGGAGGTTCGAGCCCACCCGGTGGTGGTGCGGCGCTATTTTTTCTTTGGGCTGATAGCTTTGAAGATATGTTGTTATGGTGGTGAGAGTGGAGCAGGACTGTCCCCGTGGCGCAAATGGCTAGCGCGATCGGCTGTTAACCGAAAAGTTGGAGGTTCGAGCCTACCCGGTGGTTGTGTGGCGCTTTTTTTTCTGTGGGCTGATAGCTTTGAAGATATGTTCTGATGGTGGTGAGAGTGGAGCAGGACTGTCTCCGTCGCGCAATTGGCTAGCGTGATCGGCTGTTAACCGAAAAGTTGGAGGTTCGAGCCCACCTCGTGGTGGTGCGGCGCTTTTTTTTCTTTGGGCTGATAGCTTTGAATATATGTTCTGATGGTTGGGAGAGTGGAGCAGGACTGTCTCCATGGCGCAATTGGCTAGCACGATCGGCTGTTAACCGAAAGGTCGGAGGTTCGAGCCCACCCGGTGGTGGTATGGCGCTTTTTTTGTTTCTGCTGATAGCTTTGAAGATATGTTCTGATGGTGGTGAGAGTGGAGCAGGACTGTCTCCGTGGCGCAATTGGCTAGCGCGATCGGCTGTTAACCGAAAGGTTGGAGTTTCGAGCCCACCCGGCGGTGGTGCGGCGCTTTTTTTTCTTTGGGCTGATAGCTTTGAAGAAATGTTCTTATGGTGGTGAGAGTAGAGCAGGACTGTCTCCGTGGCGCAATTGGCTAGCGCGATTGGCTGTTAACTGAAAGGTTGGAGTTTCGAGCCCTCTCAGGAGAGGTGTGTTGCTTTTTTCTTTGTGCTGATAGCTTTGAAGATATGTTCTGATGGTGGTGAGAGTGGAGCAGGACTGTCGCCAAGACGCAATTGGCTAGCGCGATCGGCTGTTAACCAAAAGGTCGGAGGTTCGAGCCCACCCGGTGGTGGTATGGCGCTTTTTTTTCTTTCGGCTGATAGCTTTGAAGATATGTCCTCATGGTGGTGAGAGTGCAACAGGACTGTCTCTGTAGCGCAATTGGCTAGCGCGATCGGCTGTTAACCGAAAGGTTGGAGTTTCGAGCCCACCCGGCGGTGGTTTGGCGCTTTTTTTTCTTTGGGCTGATAGCTTTGAAGATATGTTCTGATGGTGGTGAGAGTAGAGCAGGACTGTCTCCGTGGCGCAATTGGCTAGCGCGATCGGCTGTTAACCGAAAAGTTGGAGGTTCGAGCCCACCCGGTGGTGGTGCGGCGCTTTTTTTTTCTTTGGGGTGATAGCTCTGAAGAAATGGTCTGACGGTGGTGAGAGTAGAGCAGGACGGTCCCCGTGGCGCAATTGATTAGCGCGATCGGCTGTTAACCGAAAAGTTGGAGGTTCGAGCCCTCCCGGGTGGGGTGTGTTGCTTTTTTCTTTGCGCTGATAGCTTTGAAGATATGTTCTGATGGTGGTGAGAGTGGAGCACGATTGTCTCCGTGGCGCAATTGGCTAGCGCGATCTGCTGTTAACCGAAAGGTTGGAGGTTCGAGCGCACCCGGTGGTGGTGCGGCGCTTTTTTTCTTTGGGCTGATAGATTTGAAGACATGTTCTAATTGTGGTGAGAGTGGAGCAGGACTGTCTCCGTGGCGCAATTGGCCAGCGCGATCGGCTGTTAACCGAAAAGTTGGAGGTTCGAGCCCTCCCGGGAGTGGTGTTTTGCTTTTTTCTTTGCGCTGATAGCTTTGAAGATATGTTCTGATGGTGTGAGAGTGGAGCACGACTGTCTCCGTGGCGCAATTGGCTAGCGCGATCGGCTGTTAACCGAAAGGTTGGAGGTTCGAGCCCACCCGGTGGTGGTGCGGTGCTTCTTTTTCTTTGGGCTGATAGCTTTGAAGATATGTTCTGATGGTGGTGAGAGGGGAGCAAGACTGTCTCCGTGGCGGAATGGGCTAGCGCGATCAGCTGTCGACCGAAAGGTTGGAGTTTCGAGCCCTCCCGGGAGTGGTGTGTTGCTTTTTTCTTTGCGCTGATAGCTTTGAAAATATGTTCTGATGGTGGTGAGAGTGGAGCAAGCCTGTCTCCTTGGCGCACAGGGCTAGCGCGATCGGCTGTTAACCGAAAGGTTGCAGGTTCGAGCCCACGCGGTGGTGGTGCAGCGCTTTTTTTTTCTTTGGGGTGATAGCTCTGAAGAAATGTGCTGACGGTGGTGAGAGTGGAGCACGACTGTCTTCGTGGGGCAATTGGCTAGCGTGATCGGCTGCTAACCGAAAGGTTGGAGGTTCGAGCCCACCCGGTGGTGGTGCGGCGCTTTTTTTGGCCTGATAGCTTTGAAGATATGTTCTTATGGTGGTGAGAGTGGAGCAGGACTGTCTCCGTGGCGCAATTGGCTAGCGCGATCGGCTGTTAACCGAAAGATGGAGGTTCGAGCCTACCCGGTGGTTGTGCGGCGCTTTTTTTTTCTGTGGGCTGATAGCTTTGAAGATATGTTCTGATGGTGGTGAGAGTGGAGCAGGACTGTCTCCGTGGCGCAATTCGCTAGAGCGATCGGCTGTTAACCAAAAGGTCGGACGTTCGAGCCCACCCGGTGGTGGTGCGGCGCTTTTTTTTCTTTGGGCTGATACCTTTGAAGATATGTTCTGATGGTGGTGAGAGTGGAGCAGGACCGTCTCCGTGGCGAAATTGGCTTTCGCGATCGGCTGTTAACCGAAAGGTTGGAGGTTCGAGCCCACCCGGTGGTGGTGCGGCGCTTTTTTTTCTGTGGGCTGATAGCTTTGAAGATATGTTCTGATGGTGGTGAGAGTGGAGCAAGACTGTCTCCGTGGCGCAATGGGCTAGCGCGATCGGCTGTTAACCGAAAGGTTGGAGGTTCGAGCCAACCTGGTGGTGGTGCAGCGCTTTTTTTTTTCTTTGCGCTGATAGCTTTTAAGATATGTTCTGATGATGGTGAGAGTAAAGCAGGACTGTCTCCGTGGCGCAATTGGCTAGCGCAATCAGCTGTTAACAGAAAGGTTGGAGGTTCGAGCCCACCCGGTGGTGGTGCGGCGCTTTTTTTTCTTTGGGCTGATAGCTTTGAAGATATGTTTTTATGGTGGTCAGAGTGGAGCAGGACTGTCTCCGGTAGAGCGATTGGCTAGCGCGATCGGCTATTAACCAAAAGGTCGGTAGTTCGAGCCCACCCGGTGGTGGTGCGGCTCTATTTTTTCTTTGGGCTGATAGCTTTGAAGATATGTTGTTATGGTGGTGAGAGTGGAGCAGGACTGTCTCCGGTAGAGCGATTGGCTAGCGCGATCGGCTGTTAACCAAAAGGTCGGAGGTTCGAGCCCACCCGGTGGTGGTGCGGCGCTATTTTTTCTTTGGGCTGATAGCTTTGAAGATATGTTGTTATGGTGGTGAGAGTGGAGCAGGACTGTCCCCGTGGCGCAAATGGCTAGCGCGATCGGCTGTTAACCGAAAAGTTGGAGGTTCGAGCCTACCCGGTGGTTGTGTGGCGCTTTTTTTTCTGTGGGCTGATAGCTTTGAAGATATGTTCTGATGGTGGTGAGAGTGGAGCAGGACTGTCTCCGTCGCGCAATTGGCTAGCGTGATCGGCTGTTAACCGAAAAGTTGGAGGTTCGAGCCCACCTCGTGGTGGTGCGGCGCTTTTTTTTCTTTGGGCTGATAGCTTTGAATATATGTTCTGATGGTTGGGAGAGTGGAGCAGGACTGTCTCCATGGCGCAATTGGCTAGCACGATCGGCTGTTAACCGAAAGGTCGGAGGTTCGAGCCCACCCGGTGGTGGTATGGCGCTTTTTTTGTTTCTGCTGATAGCTTTGAAGATATGTTCTGATGGTGGTGAGAGTGGAGCAGGACTGTCTCCGTGGCGCAATTGGCTAGCGCGATCGGCTGTTAACCGAAAGGTTGGAGTTTCGAGCCCACCCGGCGGTGGTGCGGCGCTTTTTTTTTTCTTTGGGCTGATAGCTTCGAAGAAATGTTCTTATGGTGGTGAGAGTAGAGCAGGACTGTCTCCGTGGCGCAATTGGCTAGCGCGATCGGCTGTTAACCGAAAGGTTGGAGTTTCGAGCCCTCTCAGGAGAGGTGTGTTGCTTTTTTCTTTGTGCTGATAGCTTTGACGATATGTTCTGATGGTGGTGAGAGTGGAGCAGGACTGTCTCCAAGACGCAATTGGCTAGCGCGATCGGCTGTTAACCAAAAGGTCGGAGGTTCGAGCCCACCCGGTGGTGGTATGGCGCTTTTTTTTCTTTGGGCTGATAGCTTTGAAGATATGTTCTGATGGTGTGAGAGTGGAGCACGACTGTCTACGTGGCGCAATTGGCTAGCGCGATCGGCTGTTAACCGAAAGGTTGGAGGTTCGAGCCCACCCGGTGGTGGTGCGGCGCTTTTTTTTCTGTGGGCTGATAGCTTTGAAGATATGTTCTGATGGTGGTGAGAGTGGAGCAAGACTGTCTCCGTGGCGCAATGGGCTAGCGCGATCGGCTGTTAACCGAAAGGTTGGAGGTTCGAGCCAACCTGGTGGTGGTGCAGCGCTTTTTTTTTTCTTTGCGCTGATAGCTTTTAAGATATGTTCTGATGATGGTGAGAGTAAAGCAGGACTGTCTCCGTGGCGCAATTGGCTAGCGCAATCAGCTGTTAACCGAAAGGTTGGAGGTTCGAGCCCACCCGGTGGTGGTGCGGCGCTTTTTTTTCTTTGGGCTGATAGCTTTGAAGATATGTTTTTATGGTGGTCAGAGTGGAGCAGGACTGTCTCCGGTAGAGCGATTGGCTAGCGCGATCGGCTGTTAACCAAAAGGTCGGAGGTTCGAGCCCACCCGGTGGTGGTGCGGCGCTATTTTTTCTTTGGGCTGATAGCTTTGAAGATATGTTGTTATGGTGGTGAGAGTGGAGCAGGACTGTCCCCGTGGCGCAAATGGCTAGCGCGATCGGCTGTTAACCGAAAAGTTGGAGGTTCGAGCCTACCCGGTGGTTGTGTGGCGCTTTTTTTTCTGTGGGCTGATAGCTTTGAAGATATGTTCTGATGGTGGTGAGAGTGGAGCAGGACTGTCTCCGTCGCGCAATTGGCTAGCGTGATCGGCTGTTAACCGAAAAGTTGGAGGTTCGAGCCCACCTCGTGGTGGTGCGGCGCTTTTTTTTCTTTGGGCTGATAGCTTTGAATATATGTTCTGATGGTTGGGAGAGTGGAGCAGGACTGTCTCCATGGCGCAATTGGCTAGCACGATCGGCTGTTAACCGAAAGGTCGGAGGTTCGAGCCCACCCGGTGGTGGTATGGCGCTTTTTTTGTTTCTGCTGATAGCTTTGAAGATATGTTCTGATGGTGGTGAGAGTGGAGCAGGACTGTCTCCGTGGGGCAATTGGCTAGCGCGATCGGCTGTTAACCGAAAGGTTGGAGTTTCGAGCCCACCCTGCGGTGGTGCGGCGCTTTTTTTTTCTTTGGGCTGATAGCTTCGAAGAAATGTTCTTATGGTGGTGAGAGTAGAGCAGGACTGTCTCCGTGGCGCAATTGGCTAGCGCGATCGGCTGTTAACCGAAAGGTTGGAGTTTCGAGCCCTCTCGGGAGAGGTGTGTTGCTTTTTTCTTTGTGCTGATAGCTTTGAAGATATGTTCTGATGGTGGTGAGAGTGGAGCAGGACTGTCTCCAAGACGCAATTGGCTAGCGCGATCGGCTGTTAACCAAAAGGTCGGAGGTTCGAGCCCACCCGGTGGTGGTATGGCGCTTTTTTTTCTTTGGGCTGATAGCTTTGAAGATATGTCCTCATGGTGGTGAGAGTGCAACAGGACTGTCTCTGTTGCGCAATTGGCTAGCGCGATCGGCTGTTAACCGAAAGGTTGGAGTTTCGAGCCCACCCGGCGGTGGTTTGGCGCTTTTTTTTCTTTGGGCTGATAGCTTTGAAGATATGTTCTGATGGTGGTGAGAGTAGAGCAGGACTGTCTCCGTGGCGCAATTGGCTAGCGCGATCGGCTGTTAACCGAAAAGTTGGAGGTTCGAGCCCACCCGGTGGTGGTGCGGCGCTTTTTTTTTCTTTGGGGTGATAGCTCTGAAGAAATGGTCTGACGGTGGTGAGAGTTGAGCAGGACGGTCCCCGTGGCGCAATTGATTAGCGCGATCGGCTGTTAACCGAAAAGTTGGAGGTTCGAGCCCTCCCGGGTGGGGTGTGTTGCTTTTTTCTTTGCGCTGATAGCTTTGAAGATATGGTCTGATGGTGGTGAGAGTGGAGCACGATTGTCTCCGTTGCGGAATTGGCTAGCGCGATCTGCTGTTAACCGAAAGGTTGGAAGTTCGAGCCCACCCGGTGGTGGTGCGGCGCTTTTTTTTCTTTGGGCTGATAGATTTGAAGACATGTTCTAATTGTGGTGAGAGTGGAGCAAGACTGTCTCCGTGGCGCAATGGGCTAGCGCGATCAGCTGTCGACCGAAAGGTTGGAGTTTCGAGCCCTCCCGGGAGTGGTGTGTTGCTTTTTTCTTTGCGCTGATAGCTTTGAAAATATGTTCTGATGGTGGTGAGAGTGGAGCAAGCCTGCCTCCTTGGCGCACAGGGCTAGCGCGATCGGCTGTTAACCGAAAGGTTGCAGATTCGAGCCCATGCGGTGGTGGTGCAGCGCTTTTTTTTTCTTTGGGGTGATAGCTCTGAAGAAATGTTCTGACGGTGGTGAGAGTGGAGCACGACTGTCTTCGTGGGGCAATTGGCTAGCGTGATCGGCTGCTAACCGAAAGGCTGGAGGTTCGAGCCCACCCGGTGGTGGTGCGGCGCTTTTTTTGGCCTGATAGCTTTGAAGATATGTTCTTATGGTGGTGAGAGTGGAGCAGGACTGTCTCCGTGGCGCAATTGGCTAGCGCGATCGGCTGTTAACCGAAAGTTGGAGGTTCGAGCCTACCCGGTGGTTGTGCGGCGCTTTTTTTTTCTGTGGGCTGATAGCTTTGAAGATATGTTCTGATGGTGGTGAGAGTGGAGCAGGACTGTCTCCGTGGCGCGATTTGCTAGAGCGATCGGCTGTTAACCAAAAGGTCGGACGTTCGAGCCCACCCGGTGGTGGTGCGGCGCTTTTTTTTTCTTTGGGCTGATACCTTTGAAGATATGTTCTGATGGTGGTGAGAGTGGAGCAGGACCGTCTCCGTGGCGAAATTGGCTTTCGCGATCGGCTGTTAACCGAAAGGTTGAAGGTTCGAGCCCACCCGGTGGTGGTGCGGCGCTTTTTTTTCTGTGGGCTGATAGCTTTGAAGATATCTTCTGATGGTGGTGAGAGTGGAGCAAGACGGTCTCCGTGGCGCAATGGGCTAGCGCGATCGGCTGTTAACCGAAAGGTTGGAGGTTCGAGCCAACCTGGTGGTGGTGCAGCGCTTTTTTTTTCTTTGCGCTGATAGCTTTTAAGATATGTTCTGATGATGGTGAGAGTAAAGCAGGGCTGTCTCCGTGGCGCAATTGGCTAGCGCAATCAGCTGTTAACAGAAAGGTTGGAGGTTCGAGCCCACCCGGTGGTGGTGCGGCGCTTTTTTTTCTTTGGGCTGATAGCTTTGAAGATATGTTTTTATGGTGGTCAGAGTGGAGCAGGACTGTCTCCGGTAGAGCGATTGGCTAGCGCGATCGGCTATTAACCAAAAGGTCGGAGGTTCGAGCCCACCCGGTGGTGGTGCGGCTCTATTTTTTCTTTGGGCTGATAGCTTTGAAGATATGTTGTTATGGTGGTGAGAGTGGAGCAGGACTGTCCCCGTGGCGCAAATGGCTAGCGCGATCGGCTGTTAACCGAAAAGTTGGAGGTTCGAGCCTACCCGGTGGTTGTGTGGCGCTTTTTTTTCTGTGGGCTGATAGCTTTGAAGATATGTTCTGATGGTGGTGAGAGTGGAGCAGGACTGTCTCCGTGGCGCAATTGGCTAGCGTGAACGGCTGTTAACCGAAAAGTTGGAGGTTCGAGCCCACCTCGTGGTAGTGCGGCGCTTTTTTTTCTTTGGGCTGATAGCTTTGAATATATGTTCTGATGGTTGGGAGAGTGGAGCAGGACTGTCTCCATGGCGGAATTGGCTAGCACGATCGGCTGTTAACCGAAAGGTCGGAGGTTCGAGCCCACCCGGTGGTGGTATGGCGCTTTTTTTGTTTCTGCTGATAGCTTTGAAGATATGTTCTGATGGTGGTGAGAGTGGAGCAGGACTGTCTCCGTGGCGCAATTGGCTAGCGCGATCGGCTGTTAACCGAAAGGTTGTAGTTTCGAGCCCACCCGGCGGTGGTGCGGCGCTTTTTTTTCTTTGGGCTGATAGCTTTGAAGAAATGTTCTTATGGTGGTGAGAGTAGAGCAGGACTGTCTCCGTGGCGCAATTGGCTAGCGCGATCGGCTGTTAACCGAAAGGTTGGAGTTTCGAGCCCTCTCAGGAGAGGTGTGTTGCTTTTTTCTTTGTGCTGATAGCTTTGAAGATATGTTCTGATGGTGGTGAGAGTGGAGCAGGACTGTCTCCAAGACGCAATTGGCTAGCGCGATCGGCTGTTAACCAAAAGGTCGGAGGTTCGAGCCCACCCGGTGGTGGTATGGCGCTTTTTTTTCTTTGGGCTGATAGCTTTGAAGATATGTCCTCATGGTGGTGAGAGTGCGACAGGACTGTCTCTGTGGCGCAATTGGCTAGCGCGATCGGCTGTTAACCGAAAGGTTGGAGTTTCGAGCCCACCCGACGGTGGTTTGGCGCTTTTTTTTCTTTGGGCTGATAGCTTTGAAGATATGTTCTGATGGTGGTGAGAGTAGAGCAGGACTGTCTCCGTGGCGCAATTGGCTAGCGCGATCGGCTGTTAACCGAAAAGTTGGAGGTTCGAGCCCACCCGGTGGTGGTGCGGCGCTTTTTTTTTCTTTGGGGTGATAGCTCTGAAGAAATGGTCTGACGGTGGTGAGAGTGGAGCAGGACGGTCCCCGTGGCGCAATTGATTAGCGCGATCGGCTGTTAACCGAAAAGTTGGAGGTTCGAGCCCTCCCGGGTGGGGTGTGTTGCTTTTTTCTTTGCGCTGATAGCTTTGAAGATATGTTCTGATGGTGGTGAGAGTGGAGCACGATTGTCTCCGTGGCGCAATTGGCTAGCGCGATCTGCTGTTAACCGAAAGGTTGGAAGTTCGAGCCCACCCGGTGGTGGTGCGGCGCTTTTTTTTCTTTGGGCTGATAGATTTGAAGACATGTTCTAATTGTGGTGAGAGTGGAGCAGGACTGTCTCCGTGGCGCAATTGGCCAGCGCGATCGGCTGTTAACCGAAAAGTTGGA
Organism: Rhipicephalus microplus; assembly: GCF_043290135.1. Lineage (NCBI taxonomy): Eukaryota > Metazoa > Arthropoda > Arachnida > Ixodida > Ixodidae > Rhipicephalus > Rhipicephalus microplus. The sequence continues at coordinate 60,486 of NW_027465030.1, forward strand.
GGTTCGAGCCCTCCCGGGAGTGGTGTTTTGCTTTTTTCTTTGCGCTGATAGCTTCGAAGATATGTTCTGATGGTGTGAGAGTGGAGCACGACTGTCTCCGTGGCGCAATTGGCTAGCGCGATCGGCTGTTGACCGAAAGGTTGGAGGTTCGAGCCCACCCGGTGGTGGTGCGGTGCTTCTTTTTCTTTGGGCTGATAGCTTTGAAGATATGTTCTGATGGTGGTGAGAGGAGAGCAAGACTGTCTCCGTGGCGCAATGGGCTAGCGCGATCAGCTGTCGACCGAAAGGTTGGAGTTTCGAGCCCTCCCGGGAGTGGTGTGTTGCTTTTTTCTTTGCGCTGATAGCTTTGAAAATATGTTCTGATGGTGGTGAGAGTGGAGCAAGCCTGTCTCCTTGGCGCACAGGGCTAGCGCGATCGGCTGTTAACCGAAAGGTTGCAGGTTCGAGCCCACGCGGTGGTGGTGCAGCGCTTTTTTTTTCTTTGGGGTGATAGCTCTGAAGAAATGTTCTGACGGTGGTGAGAGTGGAGCACGACTGTCTTCGTGGGGCAATTGGCTAGCGTGATCGGCTGCTAACCGAAAGGTTGGAGGTTCGAGCCCACCTGGTGGTGGTGCGGCGCTTTTTTTGGCCTGATAGCTTTGAAGATATGTTCTTATGGTGGTGAGAGTGGAGCAGGACTGTCTCCGTGGCGCAATTGGCTAGCGCGATCGGCTGTTAACCGAAAGTTGGAGGTTCGAGCCTACCCGGTGGTTGTGCGGCGCTTTTTTTTTCTGTGGGCTGATAGCTTTGAAGATATGTTCTGATGGTGGTGAGAGTGGAGCAGGACTGTCTCCGTGGCGCAATTTGCTAGAGCGATCGGCTGTTAACCAAAAGGTCGGACGTTCGAGCCCACCCGGTGGTGGTGCGGCGCTTTTTTTTCTTTGGGCTGATACCTTTGAAGATATGTTCTGATGGTGGTGAGAGTGGAGCAGGACCGTCTCCGTGGCGAAATTGGCTTTCGCGATCGGCTGTTAACCGAAAGGTTGAAGGTTCGAGCCCACCCGGTGGTGGTGCGGCGCTTTTTTTTCTTTGCGCTGACAGCTTTGAAGATATGGTCTGATGGTGGTGAGAGTGGAGCACGATTGTCTCCGTTGCGGAATTGGCTAGCGCGATCTGCTGTTAACCAAAAGGTTGGAGGCTCGAGCCCACCCGGTGGTGGTGTGTTGCTTTTTTCTTTGCGATGATAGCTTTGAAGATATGTTCTGATGGTGGTGAGAGTGGAGCAACTCGTTCTCCGTGGCGCATTGGGCTAGCGCGATCGGCTTTTAACCGAAAGGTTGGAGTTTTGAGCCCTCCCGGGAGTGGTGTGTTGCTTTTTTTGCGGTAATGGCTTTGAAGATATGTTCTGATGGTGGTGAGAGTGGAGCAGGACTGTCTTCGTGGCGCTATTGGCTAGCGCGATCGGCTGTTAACCGAAAGGTTGGAGGTTCAAGCCCAACCGGTGGTGGTGCGGCGCTTTTTTTTCTTTGGGGTGATAGCTCTGAAGAAATGTTCTGACGGTGGCGAGAGTGGAGCACGACTGTCTCCGTGGGGCAATTGGCTAGCACGATCGGTTGTTAACCGAAAGGTGGGGGGTTCGAGCCCACCCGGTGGTGGTGCAGCGCTTTTTTTTCTTTGGGGTGATAGCTCTGAAGAAATGGTCTGACGGTGGTGAGAGTGGAGCAGGACGGTCCCCGTGGCGCAATTGGCTAGCGCGATCGGCTGTTAATCGAAAAGTTGGAGGTTCGAGCCCACCCGGTGGTGGTGCGGCGCTTTTTTTTCTTTGGGCTGATAGCTTTGAAGATATTTTCTAATTGTGGTGGGAGTTGAGCAGGACTTTCTCCGTGGCGCAATTGGCCAGCGCGATCGGCTGTTAACCGAAAAGTTGGAGGTTCGAGCCCTCCCGGGAGTGGTGTTTTGCTTTTTTATTTGCGCTGATAGCTTTGAAGATATGTTCTGATTGTGGTGAGAGTGGAGCACGACTGTCTCCGTGGCGCAATTGGCTAGCGCGATCGGCTGTTAACCGAAAGGTTGGAGGTTCGAGCCCACCCGGTGGTGGTGCGGTGCTTTTTTTTCTTTGGGCTGATAGCTTTGAAGTTATGTTCTGATGGTGGTGAGAAGGGAGCAAGACTGTCTCCGTGGCGCATTGGGCTAGCGCGATCGGCTGTTGACCGAAAGGTTGGAGTTTCGAGCCCTCCCGGGAGTGGTGTGTTGCTTTTTTCTTTGCGCTGATAGCTTCGAAGTTATGTTCTGATGGTGGTGAGAGTGGAGCAAGACTGTCTCCGTGGCGCAATGGGCTAGCGCGATCGGCTGTTAACCGAAAGGTTGGAGGTTCGAGCCCACCTGGTGGTGGTGCAGCGCTTTTTTTTCTTTGCGCTGATAGCTTTGAAGATATGTTCTGATGATGGTGAGAGTGGAGCACGACTGCCTCCGTTGCGCAATGGGCTAGCGCGATCGGCTGTTAACCGAAAGGTTGGAGTCTCGAGCCCTCCCGGGAGTGGTGTTTTGCTTTTTTCTTTGCGGTACTAGCTTTGAAGATATGTTCTGATGGTGGTGAAAGTGGAGCAGGACTGTCTTCGTGGAGCAATTGGCTAGCGCGATCGGCTGTTAACCGAAAGGTCAGAGGTTCGAGCCAAACCGGTGGTGGTGCGGCGCTTTTTTTTCTTTGGGGTGATAGCTCTGAAGAAATGTTCTGACGATGGTGAGAGTGGAGCACGACTGTCTCCGTGGGGCAATTGGCTAGCGCGGTCGGCTGTTAACTGAAAGGTTGGAGGTTCGAGCCCACCCGGTGTAGGTGCAGCGCTTTTTTTTCTTTGGGCTGATAGCTCTGAAGAAATGTTCTGACGGTGGTGAGAGTGGAGCAGGACTGTCTCCGTGGCGCAATTGGCTAGCGTGATTGGCTGTTAACGGGAAAGTTGGAGGTTCTTGCCCACCAGGTGGTGGTGCGGCGCGTTTTTTTCTTTGGGCTGATAGCTTTGAAGATATGTTCTAATTGTGGTGAGAGTGGAGCAGGACTGTCTCCGTGGTGCAATTGGCTAGCGTGATCGGCTGTTAACCGAAAAGTTGGAGGTTCGAGCCCACCCGGTAGTGGTGCGGTGCTTTTTTTTCTTTGGGCTGATAGCTTTGAAGATATGTTCTGATGGTGGTCAGTCAGTCAGTCAGTCAGTTTATTTTCCTTAAAGACCCCCAATGGGGGTATTACATAAGGGGTGGGAATAATATTTAACAAACGTAATCAATACATGGGTTTCAACTATATACATTTCTTCATATTACAAGGAAATATGCATGTACAATAAATAACACACGTAACCAACATGTAATTCAAAAAAGCACTTAAAGGTTATTTGTTAGAAGATGGTCAGTGACATGTTGTGCAAAAGAAGATGGACATATTATGTCGACAATGGAAAAAGGGAGGTCGTTCCAGTCTTTTGCTGTGCGGGAAAAAAATGACGCGAGAAATGTTGATGTTCGAGCGCGCATTAATGAAACCTGCTGCGTGTGGCTTGTCCTGGCTGATATGCGTGTTGCGGGTTTGATGTAAGATGGTTGATGCAGGATTGAACTGTGAAAAAATTTATGGTAAAGACAAAGAGAAGAAATGCGCCGACGAAGAGCGAGCGATGGAAGATTGGATAGTAATTTTAGTGATGTGACGCTGATGTCGTATGAATACGAAGAATGAATGAAGCGAGCTGCACGGTTTTGAACTGATTCTAGAGCGCAGATGAGGTATGCTTGGTGCGGGTCCCAGATGGCGGATGCGTATTCCAATTTCGGTCGCACTAGTGATGTGTAGGCAAGTAATCTTACTTGCATTGGAGCACTTTTGAGGTGACGTTTTAAAAAGCCTAAGGTTTTGTTAGACGATGAAATGATGTTTTGGACATGCGTACGCCAGATCAGATCGCTAGTCACGGTGACACCTAGGTATTTATAAGAGTTAGTCAGTTCTAGGGGTAAGCTGTTGATTGTGTACGGAAACATGAGCGGATTATTGCTACGCGTAAATGACATAGTTTTGCATTTATTTACGTTTAGTGTCATTAACCAAGTGGTACACCATTTCGAAACGTTAGTAAGATCGTTCTCTAAGGTTAACTGGTCAGAGGTGTTTAGTATTGTGCGGTAGACAACGCAGTCATCTGCGAACATACGTATATTACTGGTTACATGCAAAGGTAAGTCGTTAATATAGATTAAAAATAGTAGCGGGCCAAGGACGGAGCCTTGAGGGACACCTGATGTTACTGGGATGGCAGTAGACAGGTGGTTATTTACAGCGACGCGTTGTGATCGATTAGTAAGGAACTCTATTATCCATTTTATGACGGTGGGATGTAAATTTAGTTGGGAAAGTTTAGCGAACAATCGTTGATGAGGCACCTTATCGAATGCTTTAGCATAATCAAGAAAAACGGCATCAGTTTGCACGTTAACGTCGAGGTTAGTATGAATGTCATGCAAGAAGGCTGCCAGCTGTGTTTCACACGACAACCCCTTGCGGAAGCCGTGTTGTGAAGGGTGAAAAAAATTATTGCTGTCGAGAAAATTCATTATGTGGGAGTAGATGACATGCTCCATGATCTTGCAGGGGACGCTTGTTAGGGAGATGGGGCGATAGTTAAGTGGAGAGTTTCTATCGCCTGATTTGAAGACCGGAACGACCTTCCCTATCTTCCAGTCACATGGGATGATTCCTGAGGAAAGGGACTGGGAAAATATTAGAGCAAGAAAAAGCGAAGCACTCTCTTTAACATTTTTTAGAATTTTGGAATTGATACCATCCATGCCCGCAGAGGATGACAATTTCATTTTTTCTATTATAGACAATATTCCATTTGCGCAGAAATTGATTGCTGGCATGTCATGATTACAATTAAAGCCAAGTGAAGGTATGCGGGAGTGTATGCTTGGTTCATCAGTAAAAACTGTAGCAAAAGAAGCGTTGAATAGATTCGCACATTCCCCGTCAGTAATAGCTTCACCAGATTCAAGGGTTAGTACAGTGTCACGCGGTTTGTCAGCCTTAAGTGTTTTCCAGAACTGTCTGGGATTAGTCTGCAGTAGCTTGGGTAGGTCTGTGTTATAGAAGAAGTTTTTTGCTTTGCGCAGGGCTAAAAGATAATTGCGGTCAGCCTCATAGTACCTATCCCATACACTCGGTTGACCTGCACGTTTGGCAGATCGGAATAAACGTTTCTTTTTATTTTCAAGGCGTTTTAGATTTTTAGTAAACCAGGGTTTGTTGCAGGTGCTTGTGAAGCTGACTTTAGGTATGAATTTATCGGTTAGCTCCGTCAGTTTACCGATAAAGCGGGTCCAATTCGTATCTACTGTGTGTTGATGTAAGGTTGCTTGGAAAGTGTGGAAGAATGCGCTAAGAGCTTCGTTTATTGTTTCGTAATCCCCTCTGTCATATAGATGGATCGTTTTTTTGTAGGTTTCTCGTTTAAGCGGTTGAAAAGAAAAAGTGGCGTGAATTGTCTTATGGTCACTGATTTCGGGTAGATAGTGAATGCGTGACAGGCTTTCAGGATTGTTGGTTAGTATCAGATCCAGGACACTGGCTGTATCTTGCGATACACGTGTTGGCTCTGTGACTAGTTGGGACATGTTGAAGTTTAGGCAAATATCAAGAAACGCATTAGCTTCACCTACACCCGTAGATGAATGCACATTGCTGGTGCGCCATTCTATTTGTGGGAAGTTAAAATCACCGAATAAAAGTACGTGCGCGTTTGGATGAGCAGACGTGAGCTGGCACATGGCCTGATTAAGTTGGTTGCTAAAATTGGAACTAGCACGGGGTGGTCGGTAGCAAACGCCCAGTACAACGGACTGAGGATGTGCCTTAATAAGTACCCAGAGCATTTCTAGCTCTGTTTTAATATGTACGACTGAGCAAGATAATTGCTCGTGAACAGCAATGAGTACACCGCCACCACGAGTAGATGCGCGGTTATTCCTGTACAACTGGAAGTTTGGTAATTCTGACAGAACTTCGTCATCACGGATGTCATCAGTTAACCACGTTTCGGTAAGTAATAGCACATTGCTTTCAGAGGATGATACAGTGCTAGATATAAGTTCCCGTTTGGGTAGGAAACTGCGAATGTTAGTGTAAATAACAGAAAGTGAAAGAGTTTTGCTAGTAACCGCAACAGCGGTCGTTTTTTTTTCCCGGTGGCTTGATTGCTACGATAGTTCTTTGACGGTGTTTGATTCGGCGTCGAAAATGTAGCGCTTCTGATTCATGTGCAGTGTTTTGAAGTGCATTGAAAATGGCTTGTTGTTACTTCTCGCAAAAGCAATTAGTTGTTTTCTAGCATTTTGGACTGAGCGTGAGAAGTCTTCACCTATGCCGTAACTTGTCCCCTTAAGCTTGCGACCATTCGATAATATTGCAGTTTTTGTCTTGTGCAGAGCAATCTTCACGATTATGGGCCGGGAGCGTTCAGGTGAATGTCGACCGAGACGATGCGCGCGTTCGATATCTCTTGGTTCTAAGTGAACCTGTAGGTTGTCCCGGCAAAGATTCATTACCAGCCGCTCCGATTCAGAAAATGTTTCAGATGCGGAAGGGTCCGGGATACCGTAAAATATTAGGTTGTTTCGCCTTGAGCGATTTTCAGCGTCATCAATACGGGCTTCTAGTGCAAAGATTCTGCAGGAGGTCTGCTCCGTGTTAACGCGCAGGACTTCTATTTCTTTTCGAAGTGGTACCAGAGACTGATAATGACTTTCAAGGTCTGATAATCTTTTGTTCAGTTCGCCAATTGTTTTATCGGTGTTACCGAGCTGAGACTTCAAGCCCTGTACTTCTGCAATTAGTTGTGTTTGACCTGTAGATAGCTTACGCAATTCAGCAAGAAGGTTCTCAGAGATATTTGAAGGGCCAGGGTTAGTTTCAACATCTCCAGCTAGAATTAGTAGTGCACGAATTACATGGACACACTCGGCAATAATAACCATACAGCAATGCGGGCTTGGCAGCTGTACCAGAAAGTAATTACCAGATCTTTTCGAAAAGACAACGTAGGGCTCACCAACCTGCATAGCGGGAGCGAATTGATTAGTGATCCGTGCAGTGGCACAGACACCAAGCCCACAGCGCTCCGTTGAAGGTCCTTGTTCTTTTATAGGTGTCGGGCTCGTGGATGTCGATGATGATGCAACCGTCCAGGCTTGGTTGAGCTCAGCTGCCCAGAGTCCCTCTTCTGGTCGAGCCAGGCATTTGACGATAGGCAGAGGGCATGCGCTGCCTTCGTCGCTTCCAGGACAGCTGAAGCCATGTTCCGCCGGCGCTACCGCATGCGCAAGCGCAGGTAGCAGCAGATGAGCGATGACGTAACGGACCATCTGCATAGCGGGAGCGAATTGATTAGTGATCCGTGCAGTGGCACAGACACCAAGCCCACAGCGCTCCGTTGAAGGTCCTTGTTCTTTTATAGGTGTCGGGCTCGTGGATGTCGATGATGATGCAACCGTCCAGGCTTGGTTGAGCTCAGCTGCCCAGAGTCCCTCTTCTGGTCGAGCCAGGCATTTGACGATAGGCAGAGGGCATGCGCTGCCTTCGTCGCTTCCAGGACAGCTGAAGCCATGTTCCGCCGGCGCTACCGCATGCGCAAGCGCAGGTAGCAGCAGATGAGCGATGACGTAACGGACCATCTGCATAGCGGGAGCGAATTGATTAGTGATCCGTGCAGTGGCACAGACACCAAGCCCACAGCGCTCCGTTGAAGGTCCTTGTTCTTTTATAGGTGTCGGGCTCGTGGATGTCGATGATGATGCAACCGTCCAGGCTTGGTTGAGCTCAGCTGCCCAGAGTCCCTCTTCTGGTCGAGCCAGGCATTTGACGATAGGCAGAGGGCATGCGCTGCCTTCGTCGCTTCCAGGACAGCTGAAGCCATGTTCCGCCGGCGCTACCGCATGCGCAAGCGCAGGTAGCAGCAGATGAGCGATGACGTAACGGACCATCTGCATAGCGGGAGCGAATTGATTAGTGATCCGTGCAGTGGCACAGACACCAAGCCCACCAGGTGAGAGTGGAGCAGGACTGTCTCCATGGCGCAATTGGCTAGGGCGATTGGCTGTTAACCGAAAGGTTGGAGGTTGGAGCCCACCCGGTGGTGGTGCGGCGCTTTTTTTCTTTGTGCTGATAGCTTTGAAGATATGTTCTGATGGTGGTGAGAGTGTAGCAGGACTATCTCCGTGGCGCAATTAGCTAGCGCGATTGGCTGTTAACCGAAAGCTTGGAGGTTCGAGCCCACCCGGTGGTGGTGCGGTGTTTTTTTTTTCTTTGGGCTGATAGCTTTGAAGATATGTTTTTATGGTGGTGAGAGTGGAGCAGGACTGTCTCCGGTAGAGCGATTGGCTAGCGCGATCGGCTGTTAACCAAAAGGTCGGAGGTTCGAGCCCGCCCGGTGGTGGTGCGGCGCTTTTTTTCTTTGGGCTGATAGCTTTGAAGATATGTTCTTATGGTGGTGAAAGTGGAGCAGGACTGTCTCCGTGGCGCAATTGGCTAGTGCGATCGGCTGTTAACCGAAAAGTTGGAGGTTCGAGCCTACCCGGTGGTTGTGTGGCGCTTTTTTTTCTGTGGGCTGATAGCTTTGAAGATATGTTCTGATGGTGGTGAGAGTGGAGCAGGACTGTCTCCGTGGCGCAATTGGCTAGCGTGATCGGCTGTTAACCGAAAAGTTGGAGGTTCGAGCCCACCTCGTGGTGGTGCGGCGCTTTTTTTTCTTTGGGCTGATAGCTTTGAATATATGTTCTGATGGTTGGGAGAGTGGAGCAGGACAGTCTCCATGGCGGAATTGGCTAGCACGATCGGCTGTTAACCGAAAGGTCGGAGGTTCGAGCCCACCCGGTGGTGGTATGGCGCTTTTTTGTTTCTGCTGATAGCTTTGAAGATATGTTCTGATGGTGGTGAGAGTGGAGCAGGACTGTCTCCGTGGCGCAATTGGCTAGCGCGATCGGCTGTTAACCGAAAGGTTGTAGTTTCGAGCCCACCCGGCGGTGGTGCGGCGCTTTTTTTTCTTTGGGCTGATAGCTTTGAAGAAATGTTCTTATGGTGGTGAGAGTAGAGCAGGACTGTCTCCGTGGCGCAATTGGCTAGCGCGATCGGCTGTTAACCGAAAAGTTAGAGGTTCGAGCCTACCCGGTGGTTGTGCAGCGCTTTTTTTTCTGTGGGCTGATAGATTTGAAGATATGTTCTGATGGTCGTGAGAGTGGAGCAAGACTGTCTCCGTGGCGCAATTGGCTAGCGTGATCGGCTGTTAACCAGAAAGTTGGAGGTTCGAGACCACCCGGTGGTGGTGCCGCGCTTTTTTTTCTTTGGGCTGATAGCTTTGAAGATATGTTCTGATGGTGGTGAGAGTGGAGCAGGATTGTCTCCGTGGCGCAATTGGCTAGCGCGATCAGCTGTCGACCGAAAGGTTGGAGTTTCGAGCCCTCCCGGGAGTGGTGTGTTGCTTTTTTCTTTGCGCTGATAGCTTTGAAAATATGTTCTGATGGTGGTGAGAGTGGAGCAAGCCTGTCTCCTTGGCGCACAGGGCTAGCGCGATCGGCTGTTAACCGAAAGGTTGCAGGTTCGAGCCCACGCGGTGGTGGTGCAGCGCTTTTTTTTTCTTTGGGGTGATAGCTCTGAAGAAATGTTCTGACGGTGGTGAGAGTGGAGCACGACTGTCTTCGTGGGGCAATTGGCTAGCGCGATCTGCTGTTAACCAAAAGGTTGGAGGCTCGAGCCCACCCGGTGGTGGTGTGTTGCTTTTTTCTTTGCGATGATAGCTTTGAAGATATGTTCTGATGGTGGTGAGAGTGGAGCAACTCGTTCTCCGTGGCGCATTGGGCTAGCGCGATCGGCTGTTAACCGAAAGGTTGGAGTTTTGAGCCCTCCCGGGAGTGGTGTGTTGCTTTTTTTGCGGTAATGGCTTTGAAGATATGTTCTGATGGTGGTGAGAGTGGAGCAGGACTGTCTTCGTGGCGCTATTGGCTAGCGCGATCGGCTGTTAACCGAAAGGTTGGAGGTTCAAGCCCAACCGGTGGTGGTGCGGCGCTTTTTTTTCTTTGGGGTGATAGCTCTGAAGAAATGTTCTGACGGTGGTGAGAGTGGAGCACGACTGTCTCCGTGGGGCAATTGGCTAGCACGATCGGTTGTTAACCGAAAGGTTGGAGGTTCGAGCCCACCCGGTGGTGGTGCGGTGCTTTTTTTTCTTTGGGCTGATAGCTTTGAAGTTATGTTCTGATGGTGGTGAGAAGGGAGCAAGACTGTCTCCGTGGCGCATTGGGCTAGCGCGATCGGCTGTTGACCGAAAGGTTGGAGTTTCGAGCCCTCCCGGGAGTGGTGTGTTGCTTTTTTCTTTGCGCTGATAGCTTCGAAGATATGTTCTGATGGTGGTGAGAGTGGAGCACGACTGTCTCCGTGGCGCAATTGGCTAGCGCGATCGGCTGTTAACCGAAAGGTTGGAGGTTCGAGCCCACCCGGTGGTGGTGCGGTGCTTTTTTTTCTTTGGGCTGATAGCTTTGAAGTTATGTTCTGATGGTGGTGAGAAGGGAGCAAGACTGTCTCCGTGGCGCATTGGGCTAGCGCGATCGGCTGTTGACCGAAAGGTTGGAGTTTCGAGCCCTCCCGGGAGTGGTGTGTTGCTTTTTTCTTTGCGCTGATAGCTTCGAAGTTATGTTCTGATGGTGGTGAGAGTGGAGCAAGACTGTCTCCGTGGCGCAATGGGCTAGCGCGATCGGCTGTTAACCGAAAGGTTGGAGGTTCGAGCCCACCTGGTGGTGGTGCAGCGCTTTTTTTTCTTTGCGCTGATAGCTTTGAAGATATGTTCTGATGATGGTGAGAGTGGAGCACGACTGCCTCCGTTGCGCAATGGGCTAGCGCGATCGGCTGTTAACCGAAAGGTTGGAGTCTCGAGCCCTCCCGGGAGTGGTGTTTTGCTTTTTTCTTTGCGGTACTAGCTTTGAAGATATGTTCTGATGGTGGTGAAAGTGGAGCAGGACTGTCTTCGTGGAGCGATTGGCTAGCGCGATCGGCTGTTAACCGAAAGGTCAGAGGTTCGAGCCAAACCGGTGGTGGTGCGGCGCTTTTTTTTCTTTGGGGTGATAGCTCTGAAGAAATGTTCTGACGATGGTGAGAGTGGAGCACGAATGTCTCCGTGGGGCAATTCGCTAGCGCGGTCGGCTGTTAACTGAAAGGTTGGAGGTTCGAGCCCACCCGGTGTAGGTGCAGCGCTTTTTTTTTCTTTGGGCTGATAGCTCTGAAGAAATGTTCTGACGGTGGTGAGAGTGGAGCAGGACTGTCTCCGTGGCGCAATTGGCTAGCGTGATTGGCTGTTAACCGGAAAGTTGGAGGTTCTTGCCCACCAGGTGGTGGTGCGGCGCTTTTTTTTCTTTGGGCTGATAGCTTTGAAGATATGTTCTAATTGTGGTGAGAGTGGAGCAGGACTGTCTCCGTGGTGCAATTGGCTAGCGTGATCGGCTGTTAACCGAAAAGTTGGAGGTTCGAGCCCACCCGGTGGTGGTGCGGTGCTTTTTTTTCTTTGGGCTGATAGCTTTGAAGATATGTTCTGATGGTGGTGAGAGTGGAGCAGGACTGTCTCCATGGCGCAATTGGCTAGGGCGATTGGCTGTTAACCGAAAGGTTGGAGGTTGGAGCCCACCCGGTGGTGGTGCGGCGCTTTTTTTCTTTGTGCTGATAGCTTTGAAGATATGTTCTGATGGTGGTGAGAGTGGAGCAGGACTGTCTCCGTGGCGCAATTGGCTAGCGCGATTGGCTGTTAACCGAAAGCTTGGAGGTTCGAGCCCACCCGGTGGTGGTGCGGTGGTTTTTTTTCTTTGGGCTGATAGCTTTGAAGATATGTTTTTATGGTGGTGAGAGTGGAGCAGGACTGTCTCCGGTAGAGCGATTGGCTAGCGCGATCGGCTGTTAACCAAAAGGTCGGAGGTTCGAGCCCGCCCGGTGGTGGTGCGGCGCTTTTTTTCTTTGGGCTGATAGCTTTGAAGATATGTTCTTATGTTGGTGAAAGTGGAGCAGGACTGTCTCCGTGGCGCAATTGGCTAGTGCGATCGGCTGTTAACGGAAAAGTTGGAGGTTCGAGCCTACCCGGTGGTTGTGTGGCGCTTTTTTTTCTGTGGGCTGATAGCTTTGAAGATATGTTCTGATGGTGGTGAGAGTGGAGCAGGACTGTCTCCGTGGCGCAATTGGCTAGCGTGATCGGCTGTTAACCGAAAAGTTGGAGGTTCGAGCCCACCTCGTGGTGGTGCGGCGCTTTTTTTTTCTTTGGGCTGATAGCTTTGAAGATATGTTCTGATGGTGGGGAGAGTGGAGCAGGACTGTCTCCATGGCGCAATTGGCTAGCACGATCGGCTGTTAACCGAAAGGTCGGAGGTTCGAGCCCACCCGGTGGTGGTATGGCGCTTTTTTTGTTTCGGCTGATAGCTTTGAAGATATGTTCTGATGGTGGTGAGAGTGGAGCAGGACTGTCTCCGTGGCGCAATTGGCTAGCGCGATCGGCTGTTATCCGAAAGGTTGGAGTTTCGAGCCCACCCGGCGGTGGTATGGCGCTGTTTTTTCTTTGGGCTGATAGCTTTGAAGATATGTTCTCATGGTGGTGAGAGTGGAACAGGACTGTCTCCGTGGCGCAATTGGCTAGCGCAATCGGCTGTTAACCGAAAGGTTGGAGTTTCGAGCCCACCCGGCGGTGGTTTGGCGCTTTTTTTTCTTTGCGCTGATAGCTTTGAAGATATGTTCTGATGGTGGTGAGAGTGGAGCACGACTGTCTCCGTGGCGCAATTGGCTAGCGCGATCGGCTGTTAACCGAAAGGTTGGAGGTTCGAGCCCACCCGGTGGTGGTGCGGTGCTTCTTTTTCTTTTGGGCTGATAGCTTTGAAGATATGTTCTGATGGTGGTGAGAGGGGAGCAAGACTGTCTCCGTGGCGCAATGGGCTAGCGCGATCAGCTGTCGACCGAAAGGTTGGAGTTTCGAGCCCTCCCGGGAGTGGTGTGTTGCTTTTTTCTTTGCGCTGATAGCTTTGAAAATATGTTCTGATGGTGGTGAGAGTGGAGCAAGCCTGTCTCCTTGGCGCACAGGGCTAGCGCGATCGGCTGTTAACCGAAAGGTTGCAGGTTCGAGCCCACGCGGTGGTGGTGCAGCGCTTTTTTTTTCTTTGGGGTGATAGCTCTGAAGAAATGTTCTAATTGTGGTGAGAGTGGAGCAGGACTGTCTCCGTGGCGCAATTGGCCAGCGCGATCGGCTGTTAACCGAAAGGTTGGAGTTTTGAGCCCTCCCGGGAGTGGTGTGTTGCTTTTTTTGCGGTAATGGCTTTGAAGATATGTTCTGATGGTGGTGAGAGTGGAGCAGGACTGTCTTCGTGGCGCTATTGGCTAGCGCGATCGGCTGTTAACCGAAAGGTTGGAGGTTCAAGCCCAACCGGTGGTGGTGCGGCGCTTTTTTTTCTTTGGGTTGATAGCTCTGAAGAAATGTTGTGACG
>NW_027465031.1:0-15000 GCF_043290135.1 Rhipicephalus microplus
TTTTGATGTCGCCCCGGCTGACGCGGTTTTCGTTTTTCCGTGCCGCCCCGGCTGACGCAGTTTTTGCGCCGCCCCGGCTGACGCGGTTTTTGCGCCGCCCCGGCTGACGCGGTTTTCGCGCCGCCCCGGCTGACGCGGTTTTCGCGCCGCCCCGGCTGACGCGGTTCGGACTTTGCACTTTTTGGCTGTGCCTGGCTGGCGGCCCACTCACTCGATCGCCAGGTCTGTTTGCCCCGGTGGTTCCACCGCCAGGCTTAAGCGCGAACTTTTTTTGTTTGTTTTCTTTTGATTAAGCGCAAGCTTTTTTCTTTGTTTTCTTTTGATTAAGCGCGGGCTTTTTTCTTTGTTTTTTTTTTTTATTTCGCCCCGGCAGACGCGGTTTTTGCGCCGCCCCGGCTGACGCGGTTTTTGCCGCCCCGGCTGACGCAGTTCGGACTTAGCACTTTTCGGCTGTGCCTGGCTGGCGGCCCACTCACTCGATCGCCATGTCTGTTTGCCACAGTTTTCCCGGTGGTGCCGCACCCGGGCTCGCCCCGGCTGACGCAGTTTTCGCGCCGCCCCGGCTGACGCGGTTTCGTGCCGCCCCGGCAGACGCGGTTTTCGCGCCGCCCCGGCTGACGCGGTTTTTGCGTCGCCCCGGCTGACACGGTTCGGACTTTGCACTTTTCGGCTGTGCCTGGCTGGCGGCCCACTCACTCGATCGCCATGTCTGTTTGCCACAGTTTTCCCGGTGGTGCCGCACCCGGGCTCGCCCCGGCTGACGCAGTTTTCGCGCCGCCCCGGCTGACGCGGTTTCGTGCCGCCCCGGCAGACGCGGTTTTCGCGCCGCCCCGGCTGACGCGGTTTCGTGCCGCCCCGGCAGACGCAGTTCGGACTTAGCACTTTTCGGCTGTGCCTGGCTGGCGGCCCACTCACTCGATCGCCATGTCTGTTTGCCACAGTTTTCCCGGTGGTGCCGCACCCGGGCTCGCCCCGGCTGACGCAGTTTTCGCGCCGCCCCGGCTGACGCGGTTTCGTGCCGCCCCGGCAGACGCGGTTTTCGCGCCGCCCCGGCTGACGCGGTTTCGTGCCGCCCCGGCAGACGCAGTTCGGACTTAGCACTTTTCGGCTGTGCCTGGCTGGCGGCCCACTCACTCAATCGCCATGTCTGTTTGCCACAGTTTTCCCGGTGGTGCCGCACCCGGGCTCGCCCCGGCTGACGCAGTTTTCGCGCCGCCCCGGCTGACGCGGTTTCGTGCCGCCCCGGCAGACGCGGTTTTCGCGCCGCCCCGGCTGACGCGGTTTCGTGCCGCCCCGGCAGACGCAGTTCGGACTTAGCACTTTTCGGCTGTGCCTGGCTGGCGGCCCACTCACTCGATCGCCATGTCTGTTTGCCACAGTTTTCCCGGTGGTGCCGCACCCGGGCTCGCCCCGGCAGACGCGTTTTTTTTTTTTCTTTCGCCCCGGCTGACGCAGTTTTCGCGCCGCCCCGGCTGACGCGGTTTCGTGCCGCCCCGGCAGACGCGGTTTTTTGCGCCGCCCCGGCTGACGCGGTTTTTGCCGCCCCGGCTGACGCAGTTCGGACTTAGCACTTTTCGGCTGTGCCTGGCTGGCGGCCCACTCACTCGATCGCCATGTCTGTTTGCCACAGTTTTCCCGGTGGTGCCGCACCCGGGCTCGCCCCGGCTGACGCAGTTTTCGCGCCGCCCCGGCTGACGCGGTTTCGTGCCGCCCCGGCAGACGCGGTTTTCGCGCCGCCCCGGCTGACGCGGTTTCGTGCCGCCCCGGCAGACGCAGTTCGGACTTAGCACTTTTCGGCTGTGCCTGGCTGGCGGCCCACTCACTCGATCGCCATGTCTGTTTGCCACAGTTTTCCCGGTGGTGCCGCACCCGGGCTCGCCCCGGCTGACGCAGTTTTCGCGCCGCCCCGGCTGACGCGGTTTCGTGCCGCCCCGGCAGACGCGGTTTTCGCGCCGCCCCGGCTGACGCGGTTTCGTGCCGCCCCGGCAGACGCAGTTCGGACTTAGCACTTTTCGGCTGTGCCTGGCTGGCGGCCCACTCACTCGATCGCCATGTCTGTTTGCCACAGTTTTCCCGGTGGTGCCGCACCCGGGCTCGCCCCGGCAGACGCGTTTTTTTTTTTCTTTCGCCCCGGCTGACGCAGTTTTCGCGCCGCCCCGGCTGACGCGGTTTCGTGCCGCCCCGGCAGACGCGGTTTTTTTGCACCGCCCCGGCTGACGCGGTTTTTGCCGCCCCGGCTGACGCAGTTCGGACTTGGCACTTTTTGGCTGAGCCTGGCTGGTGGCCCACTCACTCGATCGCCATGTCTGTTAGCCACAGTTTTCCCGGTGGTGCCGCACCCGGGCTCGCCCCGGCTGACGCAGTTTTCGCGCCGCCCCGGCAGACGCGGTTTTCGCGCCGCCCCGGCTGACGCGGTTTTTGCCGCCCCGGCTGACGCAGTTCGGACTTGGCACTTTTTGGGCTGAGCCTGGCTGGCGGCCCACTCACTCGATCGCCATGTCTGTTTGCCACAGTCTTCCCGGTGGTGCCGCACCCGGGCTCGCCCCGGCAGACGCGTTTTTTTTTTCTTTCGCCCCGGCAGACGTGGTTCCCCCCCCCCCCCCCCTTTTCGCTCGCCCCGGCTGACGAGGTTTTCGCGCCGCCCCGGCTGACGCAGTTTTCGCGCCGCCCCGGCTGACGCGGTTTCGTGCCGCCCCGGCTGACGCGGTTTTCGCGCCGCCCCGGCTGACGCGGTTTTTGCGTCGCCCCGGCTGACACGGTTCGGACTTTGCACTTTTCGGCTGTGCCTGGCTGGCGGCCCACTCACTCGATCGCCATGTCTGTTTGCCACAGTTTTCCCGGTGGTGCCGCACCCGGGCTCGCCCCGGCTGACGCAGTTTTCGCGCCGCCCCGGCTGACGCGGTTTCGTGCCGCCCCGGCAGACGCGGTTTTCGCGCCGCCCCGGCTGACGCGGTTTCGTGCCGCCCCGGCAGACGCAGTTCGGACTTAGCACTTTTCGGCTGTGCCTGGCTGGCGGCCCACTCACTCGATCGCCATGTCTGTTTGCCACAGTTTTCCCGGTGGTGCCGCACCCGGGCTCGCCCCGGCTGACGCAGTTTTCGCGCCGCCCCGGCTGACGCGGTTTCGTGCCGCCCCGGCAGACGCGGTTTTCGCGCCGCCCCGGCTGACGCGGTTTCGTGCCGCCCCGGCAGACGCAGTTCGGACTTAGCACTTTTCGGCTGTGCCTGGCTGGCGGCCCACTCACTCGATCGCCATGTCTGTTTGCCACAGTTTTCCCGGTGGTGCCGCACCCGGGCTCGCCCCGGCAGACGCGTTTTTTTTTTTTTTCTTTCGCCCCGGCTGACGCAGTTTTCGCGCCGCCCCGGCTGACGCGGTTTCGTGCCGCCCCGGCAGACGCGGTTTTTTGCGCCGCCCCGGCTGACGCGGTTTTTGCCGCCCCGGCTGACGCAGTTCGGACTTAGCACTTTTCGGCTGTGCCTGGCTGGCGGCCCACTCACTCGATCGCCATGTCTGTTTGCCACAGTTTTCCCGGTGGTGCCGCACCCGGGCTCGCCCCGGCTGACGCAGTTTTCGCGCCGCCCCGGCTGACGCGGTTTCGTGCCGCCCCGGCAGACGCGGTTTTCGCGCCGCCCCGGCTGACGCGGTTTCGTGCCGCCCCGGCAGACGCAGTTCGGACTTAGCACTTTTCGGCTGTGCCTGGCTGGCGGCCCACTCACTCGATCGCCATGTCTGTTTGCCACAGTTTTCCCGGTGGTGCCGCACCCGGGCTCGCCCCGGCTGACGCAGTTTTCGCGCCGCCCCGGCTGACGCGGTTTCGTGCCGCCCCGGCAGACGCGGTTTTCGCGCCGCCCCGGCTGACGCGGTTTCGTGCCGCCCCGGCAGACGCAGTTCGGACTTAGCACTTTTCGGCTGTGCCTGGCTGGCGGCCCACTCACTCGATCGCCATGTCTGTTTGCCACAGTTTTCCCGGTGGTGCCGCACCCGGGCTCGCCCCGGCAGACGCAGTTTTCGCGCCGCCCCGGCAGACGCGGTTTTCGCGCCGCCCCGGCTGACGCGGTTTTTGCCGCCCCGGCTGACGCAGTTCGGACTTGGCACTTTTTGGGCTGAGCCTGGCTGGCGGCCCACTCACTCGATCGCCATGTCTGTTTGCCACAGTCTTCCCGGTGGTGCCGCACCCGGGCTCGCCCCGGCAGACGCGTTTTTTTTTCTTTCGCCCCGGCAGACGTGGTTCCCCCCCCCCCTTTTCGCTCGCCCCGGCTGACGAGGTTTTCGCGCCGCCCCGGCTGACGCAGTTTTCGCGCCGCCCCGGCTGACGCGGTTTCGTGCCGCCCCGGCTGACGCGGTTTTCGCGCCGCCCCGGCTGACGCGGTTTTTGCGTCGCCCCGGCTGACACGGTTCGGACTTTGCACTTTTCGGCTGTGCCTGGCTGGCGGCCCACTCACTCGATCGCCATGTCTGTTTGCCACAGTTTTCCCGGTGGTGCCGCACCCGGGCTTGCCCCGGCAGACGCGTTTTTTTTTTTTCTTTTCGCCCCGGCTGACGCAGTTTTCGCCCCGCCCCGGCTGACGCGGTTTCGTGCCGCCCCGGCAGACGCGGTTTTTTGCGCCGCCCCGGCTGACGCGGTTTTTGCCGCCCCGGCTGACGCAGTTCGGACTTTGCACTTTTTGGCTGAGCCTGGCTGGCGGCCCACTCACTCGATCGCCATGTCTGTTTGCCACAGTTTTCCCGGTGGTGCCGCACCCGGGCTCGCCCCGGCAGACGCGTTTTTTTTTTTCCTTCGCCCCGGCAGACGTGGTTCCCCCCCCCCCCTCCGTCTTTCTTTTTGTTTTTTTTTTCGCCGCGGCTGAAGTGGATTTTTCGGTGCCTCGACGCCCCGGTAGTCGCGGTTTTTCCGTTTCCGCACGGCCCCGGCTGACGCTGCTCGGTCACAGTCGCCTTTTGTGAGGATTGCAGACTTCTTGAGCGCGGGTGTTTTTTTTTTGTTGTTGTTGTTGTTTTATTACGCATTCGCTCCAGCAGACGCTGTTTAGACTTTTTGTTTCCTCTTTTATCCTGCGACGAGGTGACGAGGTTTATTCGGTGCCCCGCCGCCCCGGCTGAAGTGATTTTTCCTGTCCCGTGCCGCCCCGGCTGACGCGGTTGGGACTTCGCGTTTGTTCGGCCGCCACGGGTTTTGGCGCACTCGCTCGGTTGCTTGTTGTTGCCACTTGTTGCGAACCCAGGTTTCTTGAGCGAGCGCGGGCGTTTTTTCTTCCTTTCTTTCTTTGTTCTATGTGTTAGCGAATCGGCCTTTAATATCACACGAGGACTCACAACCAACAATTTTCAGTTTGAAGTGTAAAAAATCTGCAGGTGTTGACGTAACTGACTTGCCCCGTACCCTTGAGTACATCCATGAAGTTCTCGTAGTACTACTAAATCGCATTATTCCAAGTGGAGAAATTCCCATAAACTTGCAAACCTCTACACGAAAATCGGTGCGCGTGATAAAGTTGAAAATTATCGTCCGATATCAAATGTGCCTTCTATAACACAAATTCTAGGAAAAAAAAAAAAAAACACTTGTTCGCCGTTCTCTGCGCCGTGACTGGCAGCACTCCGGCGAAGCGAAACGGGGTCGATTCGAGCACGATATCGGCGTCTTTCGACGTGCTCGCCGGCGACCGTCGCACGAGTACGTCGCACGAGCGCGTCTGCCGGGGCGCCGTTTGCGAAGCCGACGCAAAAGTGGGAACCGCCGCTCGGATGATCGCCGCTTTCGGCAGAGTGAGTGTTGGCACTCCGGGGAAGCGAAACAGCGTGAATGCGCCCACGAAATCGGCGTATTTTGAAGTGCCCGCCGGCGACCGTCGCACGAGTACGGTAAACCGCGTCAGCCGGGGCGTAGTTCGGGACGCCGACGAAAAAGTGGGAAGCGCAACTCGGATCTTCGCCGTTTTTGCAGGAGTGAGTGGCGGCCCTCCTGCGAGACCAAGAAGCATCGATTCGTGCACGAATTCGGCGCCTTTCGACGTGATCGCCGGCGACCGTCGCTCGAGTAGGGCAAACCGCGTCTGCCGGGGCGGGCTTCGGGACGCCGATGCGAAAGTGGGAAACGCTGCTCGGATGTTCGCCGTTTTTGGCCGAGTGAGTGCTGGCACTCGGGCGAAGCCAAACGGGGCCGATTACGGCACGATATCGGCGTCTTTCGACGTGCCCGGCGGCGACCGTCGCACGAGTACGGTAAACCGCGTCAGCCCGGGCGGAGTTCGGGACGCCGATGCGAAAGTGGAGAACGCCGCTCGGATCTTCGCCGTTTTTGGAGGAGTGAGTGGCGGCACTCCGGAGAAGCCAAGGAGCGCCAATTAGCGCACGATATCGGCGTCTTTCGACGCGCTCGCCGGCGACCGTCGAACGAGTAGGGCAAACCGCGTCTGCCGGGGCGGGGTTTACGACGCCGACGCAAAAGTGGGAACCGCCGCTCGGATGTTGGCCGTTTTTGGCAGAGTGAGTGCTGGCACACCGGCGACGCGAAAGAGCGCGAAAGCGCCCACGAAAGTGGCGTATTTGGACGTGCTTGACGGCGACCGCTGCAGGAGTACGAAAAACCACGTCAGCCGGGGAGAGCGACCCACGGCGGTCTGGGTGCTTATCGCTGCTATTATAGGGGCACCCCGGCAGACGCAGAAAAAAAAAATTTTTTTTCGACCTTCTTTTTTGCTGGTCGAGCTCGGGTAACCCAGGTCGCAATGGGAGCCGCGCACGAAAGCGGCGTCGCGAGACGCGTTCGCGGTCGCTAGTCGCACGAGCTCGGCAACCGCGTCAGCCGGCGCGGAGTTCGGGATGCCGACGGCTAAGTGGGTACCGCTGCTCGGATGTTCGCCGTTTTTGGCCGAGTGAGTGCTGGCACTCCGGCGAAGCGAAACGGGGCCGATTCGGGCACGATATCGGCGTATTTCGACGTGCTCGCCGGCGACCGTCGCACGAGTACGGCAAAGCGCGTCTGCCGGGGCGAGGTTTGCGATGCCGACGAAAAAGTGGGAAGCGCCGCTCGGATCTTCGCCGTTTTTGCAGGAGTGAGTGGCGGCCCTCCTGCGAGACCAAGAAGCATCGACTCGCGCACGATATCGGTGTCTTTCGACGTGCCCGCCGGCCACCGCCGCACGAGTACGGCAAACCGCGTATGCCGGGGCGGGGTTGGCGACGCCGACGCAAAAGTGGGAACCGCCACTAGGATGTTCGCCGTTTTTGGCAGAGTGAGTGCTGGCACACCGGCGACGCGAAAGAGCGCGAAAGCGCCCACGAAAGTGGCGTATTTGGACGTGCTTGACGGCGACCGCTGCAGGAGTACGAAAAACCACGTCAGCCGGGGCGAGCGACCCACGGCGGTCTGGGTGCTTATCGCTGCTATTATAGGGGCACCCCGGCAGACGCAGAAAAAAAAAATTTTTTTTCGACCTTCTTTTTTGCTGGTCGAGCTCGGGTAACCCAGGTCGCAATGGGAGCCGCGCACGAAAGCGGCGTCGCGAGACGCGTTCGCGGTCGCTAGTCGCACGAGCTCGGCAACCGCGTCAGCCGGCGCGGAGTTCGGGATGCCGACGGCTAAGTGGGTACCGCTGCTCGGATGTTCGCCGTTTTTGGCCGAGTGAGTGCTGGCACTCCGGCGAAGCGAAACGGGGCCGATTCGGGCACGATATCGGCGTATTTCGACGTGCTCGCCGGCGACCGTCGCACGAGTACGGCAAAGCGCGTCTGCCGGGGCGAGGTTTGCGATGCCGACGAAAAAGTGGGAAGCGCCGCTCGGATCTTCGCCGTTTTTGCAGGAGTGAGTGGCGGCCCTCCTGCGAGACCAAGAAGCATCGACTCGCGCACGATATCGGTGTCTTTCGACGTGCCCGCCGGCCACCGCCGCACGAGTACGGCAAACCGCGTATGCCGGGGCGGGGTTGGCGACGCCGACGCAAAAGTGGGAACCGCCACTAGGATGTTCGCCGTTTTTGGCAGAGTGAGTGCTGGCACTCCGGCGAAGCGAAAGAGCGCGAATGCGCCCACGAAAGTGGCGTGTTTGGACGTGCTTGACGACGACCACCGCAGGAAAACGAAAAACCACGTCAGCCGGGGCGAGCGACCCATGGCGGTCTGGGTGCTTATCGCTGCTATTATAGGGGCACCCCGGCAGACGCAAAAAAAAAAAAAATTTTTTTTCGACATTCTTTCTTGCTCGTCGACCTCGGGTGACCCAGGTCGCAGTGGGAGCCGCGCACGAAAGCGGCGTCGCGAGACGGCTTCGCGGTCGCTAGTCGCACGAGCTCGGCAACCGCGTCTGCCGGGGCGGAGTTCGGGACGCCGACGGCTAAGTGGGAACCGCCGCTCGGATGTTCGCCGTTTGTGGCCGAGTGAGTGCTGGCACTCCGGCGAAGCCAAACGGGGCCGATTCCGGCACGATATCGGCGTCTTTCTACGTGCTCGCCGGCGACCGTCGCACGAGTACGGCAAAGTGCGTCTGCCGGGGCGGGGTTTGCGACGCGTACGCAATAGTGAGAACCGTCGCTCGGATGTTCGTCGTCTTTCGCCGAGCCAGTGCTGGCACTCCGGCGAAGCCGAACGGAGCCGATTCGGGCACGATATCGGCGTCTTTCCACGTGCTCGCCGGCGACCGTCGCACGAGTACGGTAAACCGCGTCAGCCGGGGCGGAGTTCGGGACGCCGATGCGAAAGTGGGAAGCGCCGCTCGGATCTTCGCCGTTTTTGGAGGAGTCAGTGGCGGCACTCCGGTGAAGCCAAGGTGCGCCAATTCGCGCACGATATCGGCGTCTTTCGACGTGCCCGCCGGCCACCGTCGCACGAGTACGGCAAACCTCGTCTGCCGGGGCGGGGTTTGCGACGCCGACGCAAAAGTGGGAACCGCCGCTCGGATGTTCGCCGTTTTTGGCAGAGTGAGTGCTGGCACTCCGGCGAAGCGAAAGAGCGTGAATGCGCCCACGAAAGTAGCGTATTTGGACGTGCTTGACGGCGACCGCCGCAGGAGTACGAAAAACCACGTCAGCCGGGGCGAGCGACCCACGGCGGTCTGGGTGCTTATCGCTGCTATTATAGGGGCACCCCGGCAGACGCAGAAAGAAAAAAAAAAAAAATGGGGACATGGCGTGCGTCACCGTGCGGCTTCGCAGCGTTGCCGAAGTCGCCGAGCCCTTCGACTGAGCCGAACGGCGGACAGGGAACGTTGGTCGGCCGTTCTAACCTGTCGGTGCCACGCCGAGACGTCGTTAAGGAAAACCGCGTCGTGGGCCTCTACTACGCCGTCGAGTCGTTGTACGTTTGGTGTCCAGCGTGTCGGCGGCGAGTAGCGGACACGTCGTTCACGACTTCGGTCTTTCGCAGTCGACGCGAACTTGCGGAGAGTCGTGGTGCCTCACGTTTTCGGCAGAAACCGCGGCGGAATTTTCCCGTGCGTGCGCGCACGACCTCGGTGCTGTGCCGTCAGCGTAGTGTTGCACAAACTCGTGGCCTACCCAAGGTGCGGTACGTTTGCGGCCGTATCCTCGGTGGGAATTTCGTGAGTAGGGTCGCAAATTCTACGACCTCGGCGGGTTTGAGAGCGACGTAGACTTGTGGCACGCTCAACGTGCCACACGTTTCGGGGCACACCCGCGGTGAAATTTTCTCGAGTACGCTCGTATTAGTGCCCAAGGAGGTCTGGGTACTTATCGCTGCTATTATGTGGGGGTTCTCGTGAGCGGCGTACGCGAAAGCGACCGGGTGTCTGATATGCGGCGGGCTTCGGCCTCGTCAAGCGTGTCCTCGGGTCTGCTCCAGGGGAATCCACGGCAGTCGTCTGCAGCCTCATCCGCTTGATGCGTTAGGGGCTGGTTGTCGGACGGTGCCGTTTTACCACGATATCGAGGTGTGTTCCGTGTCGTCCTCGGGCGATTCAGATGCGAAAGCGCCGAAGACGCGGGCGTGACCCGTCGTCTGGCGGCTTTGCAGTCTCGGCTCCGTTGCTAGTTCCGGCCGGTCCACCGACAGTGCAGCGGGCTTGGGCAACCCGCACGGCGCGACCGAGTCGATGCAACGAAAAAGAGCGAGCATGAACGTGCTTCTTGCCGCACGGCTCCCACTCGTCTTTCGGGAAGGTTGTGCCGTAGCGAGCTCGAACGCCGTCATCTCGGAGTGCAAAATAAGCGTGTTGGGGCGCCTGAAGGTGGCCTCCGCCGCACACAGACTGCGTCCGGCCCGCCGAAGGCGAGGACGGACGCGCAGTCGAACGATTACCTGGTTGATCCTGCCAGTAATCATATGCTTGTCTCAAAGATTAAGCCATGCATGTCTAAGTACATGCCGAAATAAGGCGAAACCGCGAATGGCTCATTAAATCAGTTATGGTTCCTTAGATCGTTTCTTCCTACTTGGATAACTGTGGCAATTCTAGAGCTAATACATGCAGTGAGCCTGGAGCCCTTTGGGTAACGGGTGCTTTTATTAGACCAAGATCGATCGGGTTTCGGCCCGTATTGTGTGGTGACTCTGGATAACTTTGTGCTGATCGCATGGCCACGAGCCGGCGACGTTTCTTTCAAGTGTCTGCCTTATCAACTTTCGATGGTAGGTTACTTGCTTACCATGGTTGTTACGGGTAACGGAGAATCAGGGTTCGATTCCGGAGAGGGAGCCTGAGAAACGGCTACCACATCCAAGGAAGGCAGCAGGCGCGCAAATTACCCACTCCCGGCACGGGGAGGTAGTGACGAAAAATAACAATACGGGACTCTTTTGAGGCCCCGTAATTGAAATGAGTACACTCTAAATCCTTTAACGAGGATCAATTGGAGGGCAAGTCTGGTGCCAGCAGCCGCGGTAATTCCAGCTCCAATAGCGTATACTAAAGCTGCTGCGGTTAAAAAGCTCGTAGTTGGATCTCAGTTCCAGACGAGTAGTGCATCTACCCGATGCGACGGCTCGGACTGAACATCATGCCGGTTCTTTCTTGGTGCACTTCATTGTGTGCCTCGAGATGGCCGGTGCTTTTACTTTGAAAAAATTAGAGTGCTCAACGCAGGCGAGTCGCCTGAATAAACTTGCATGGAATAATAGAACAAGACCTCGTTTCTGTTCTGTTGGTTTTTGGAATACGAGGTAATGATTAAGAGGGACGGACGGGGGCATTCGTATTGCGGCGCTAGAGGTGAAATTCTTGGACCGTCGCAAGACGAACTACTGCGAAAGCATTTGCCAAGAATGTTTTCATTGATCAAGAACGAAAGTCAGAGGTTCGAAGGCGATCAGATACCGCCCTAGTTCTGACCATAAACGATGCCAACCAGCGATCCGCCTGAGTTACTCAAATGACTCGGCGGGCAGCTTCCGGGAAACCAAAGTATTTGGGTTCCGGGGGAAGTATGGTTGCAAAGCTGAAACTTAAAGGAATTGACGGAAGGGCACCACCAGGAGTGGAGCCTGCGGCTTAATTTGACTCAACACGGGAAAACTTACCCGGCCCGGACACTGGGAGGATTGACAGATTGAGAGCTCTTTCTTGATTCGGTGGATGGTGGTGCATGGCCGTTCTTAGTTGGTGGAGCGATTTGTCTGGTTAATTCCGATAACGAACGAGACTCTAGCCTATTAAATAGGTGCGGGGTTCCCAGCACCTTACAACCTTCTTAGAGGGACAAGCGGCTCCTAGCCGCACGAAACAGAGCAATAACAGGTCTGTGATGCCCTTAGATGTCCGGGGCCGCACGCGCGCTACACTGAAGGAAGCAGCGTGTCTTTATCCCTGTCTGAAAAGACTGGGTAACCCGTGGAACTTCTTTCGTGATTGGGATAGGGGCTTGCAATTGTTCCCCTTGAACGAGGAATTCCCAGTAAGCGCGAGTCATAAGCTCGCGTTGATTACGTCCCTGCCCTTTGTACACACCGCCCGTCGCTACTACCGATTGAATGATTTAGTGAGGTCTTCGGACCGATGTCCGGCGCGGCCTTTCGGTTGCGCCGGTCTGTTGGAAAGATGACCAAACTTGATCATTTAGAGGAAGTAAAAGTCGTAACAAGGTTTCCGTAGGTGAACCTGCGGAAGGATCATTAACGGATTGTGAAGGGTGAGCGCCTCAGCTGCGTCTGCGCCCGACACTTTCTGCCGCTGACCCCGTTTGGACGCGGGGTCGGCTTTTCCCCACGGGGCTGCCTGAATGTGGAGCGGCACCCCGTGACAAATTGTTGCGCCCAGCGGACGCCAACACCGCGACCTTGGACGGTCGGCCAGGTGGCGGACGCGGGTACAAACGGCGCAACGCACTCATAGGTCGGCTTTCGACCCGCCACTGCACCGTGGCTCGAAGCGCTCGAAATGCGCGACCCGACCGCTGCGGGACCGCCTAGTACTGTAAACAGGAGCGGCGGAGCGCGAACGGCGAGTCGTGGTTACGTCGGTAGAAGGCGAGGCTGCGCGTTCCCGAAACGCCAGCCGAGTGCCCTCCCGACCGTTCGAGCGTGCAAGAACGAGACCCGACAATCGCGCGGCGACTGCCAAGTACGAGAGGAACGGCACAAGCGTCGGCGGTCGGTCAAGGAACTGGCGATGTGACGGGTCCGCTGTGCACCAGTGCATACCGTCCCGCCGTCCGCGGCAAGCGCCTCCGCGTCCTCGGGTGACGGAGGCTGCCGGTCGGTTCTTGCAGGCGAGGGATCTCGCTGGCACCGGTTCGCGTTGACGCGCGGCCGGTCATGGCACGGCGATGCGACGGCCGAGGTGCGCAGTACTCGATGGAGGAACCGCACGCTCCGATGACCGTCCCGCCCTCCGCGGCGTATGCGTACCGACCGTAATGGTTGCAGCAGCGCCGGCCGGCTTTTGAATTCGCCACACGAAACACGGTGCGAGATCGCGGTTAGGGGAGCGTCGACGTTGCCAGGCGTTTTGCTTGCTGCCGAGGGAAAGGCGGCACGGCCACGTCGCGCTCGTCGCGATTAGCGGGTCTGCGCGCTTTGGGAAGGTGCCGCAACGACTTGCCGAAAGAGGAAGCACGGAAGAACGAGGGACTTGGACGTCCCGACAATTGAACGCACTTGCGGCCAGGCCCTTGCTGGCTTCGTTCTTCCGCCTCGAGTAGGCTCGTACGCGGCTCCGGCGCCGAAAGTGGTCCTTGGCACCGACTTCGGTGGACGTGGGAAGTGCCGCGCAAGTACGGCGCGCCTGGCTCCACCTGTTGGCTAAAGTAGGCAGCCGGATCGGCATTTTGGTGTGCGGTGGCAAACCGTGGATGCGAAAAAAGCTTGTGCGATTTCGTGGAACAAAAAGCGGGGGTCCCCCTTTTTATGCGGAGGAGACCGACCCGCCTGCCGTGGTGAACCGCGACGCCACGGTAAAAACGGGAGAGGCTTGTCGATGGGACCGTGCATCCCGCGCTCCACGGAGGCCGGGAGGCGGCCGCCCGAGGAAATGTGTAGCCGTCGAGGCCCGCATCTGCGTGCACTCTTATCCAAATGGGTGTACCGCAGGCATTTTCTGGTTAGGCGGGCCAATGAGAGCGAGCACACAACGATACCTACGGGTCCGGCTTGGAGAACCGGCTTCGACGCCTCCCGAGTATTTATAGAGGGGTGGACCACGAAAGCACTCGCAAGTAGCGAAAGCGAAACGCCGTCCGAAACACACCGTTTGCTCGATTTGCGGCAGCCGAAAAAGGCGCGGCAGAGTTTTGGAGTCCAAGCGTGCGCTGAAAAGCGCCCTTCTTGGCCACTGTTTGGCCGAGTGCCAGAAACGTTTGGTTTTGACTGTACGGAATTGAACAAACACTTTTTCACGACTCTAAGCGGTGGATCACTCGGTTCTCGGGTCGATGAAGAACGCAGCCAGCTGCGAGACTTGGTGTGAATTGCAGGACACACTGAGCACTGATTCTTTGAACGCACATTGCGGCCTTGGGTCTTCCCTTGGCTTCGTCTGTCTGAGGGTCGGATCACATATCAAGAGAGCCTTCGGCGCACAAGGGAACGTGAGCCGTCGACTCGTTTTGACCGCGTCGGCAACACGGACAGCACGCTGAACACCTCACAGCGAGCGCCAACAGCGGCCACTCAAGGGCGAGACGGTGGCGACCGTCGTGCCAGAGCCCAACCGAAACGGGGGCGACCGACTGCATTGAGGATGTGGCACCTCGTTGAGACCGCCGCAGGACTTCGAGTCGGAAGGAAGCCTGCAGGGAAAGTGCGGTCGAGGTTGCGTACTCCTCTCTGCGACCGGGCGCGCAAGAGCTGCGAGAGCCACGGACGCGCAACTTTAACGCACGGTAAACACGAGGAGCGAAAGCCGGCCAGCAAAGCTTCTCCAGCCGTGCGCAAAGTGCGCGAGATCGCAGCCTTGCGTTGCGCTTGTTGCCCTCGAAGTAAGCAGGGTGTCCCGTAGACCGGGCGCTCGAACACGCTGCGGGGCCGTGCCTCCTCCAGGCTTTGCCGCGCGAACAGGGAACGTTCGCGCGCAAAGCGCAGGGAGGTGAGGAGGCTGCGCCCGACGTTTGCGGTTCGCTGCGTACGCGGTTGATGCGGAGAGCACGGCGCGACGACTTGCCGCGAAGCGGAAAAAGTCTCCCGCACGAGTTGGCGAAACGTTGGCGAAGCTTAAGGCGTTCTCGTCGTAGTCCGCCGTCGGTCTAAGTGCTTCGCAGTTCCCGTCCCGTTCAAAAAACTGGGCCACTCCAGTTGGGGCGGGGGCGACGCTACACGAGACGATGCCTCTCGCCAGGCTGCGTGGCTGCCCTTGCGGCGGCGGCGACTGGCCTCGGCGGTGTTTGGGCTTTCGACACGGTCGTTTATCACGCAACTGCTCGGACGACGCACGCGCGCAGCGGAATGCCGCTTGCCAGCCTTGTGAAGATGTGACCCTGTACAGGGTTGCGGGCGCACTTGGTAGGGCGTCGTACTCGGTTCGCGATGGGTTTACGAACGTGTCCCGTCACTTCCACGTCACACCGGTTGTGCGCCGCACGCGTGCAGCGGGGAAGCCGATTGCCAGCCTTGTGAAGA
>NW_027465031.1:25000-40000 GCF_043290135.1 Rhipicephalus microplus
ACTTTTTTTGTTTGTTTTCTTTTGATTAAGCGCA
Source organism: Rhipicephalus microplus (assembly GCF_043290135.1). Taxonomy (NCBI): domain Eukaryota; kingdom Metazoa; phylum Arthropoda; class Arachnida; order Ixodida; family Ixodidae; genus Rhipicephalus; species Rhipicephalus microplus. The sequence goes on from NW_027465031.1 coordinate 25,035, forward strand.
AGCTTTTTTCTTTGTTTTCTTTTGATTAAGCGCGGGCTTTTTTCTTTGTTTTTTTTTTTTATTTCGCCCCGGCAGACGCGGTTTTTGCGCCGCCCCGGCTGACGCGGTTTTTGCCGCCCCGGCTGACGCAGTTCGGACTTAGCACTTTTCGGCTGTGCCTGGCTGGCGGCCCACTCACTCGATCGCCATGTCTGTTTGCCACAGTTTTCCCGGTGGTGCCGCACCCGGGCTCGCCCCGGCTGACGCAGTTTTCGCGCCGCCCCGGCTGACGCGGTTTCGTGCCGCCCCGGCAGACGCGGTTTTCGCGCCGCCCCGGCTGACGCGGTTTTTGCGTCGCCCCGGCTGACACGGTTCGGACTTTGCACTTTTCGGCTGTGCCTGGCTGGCGGCCCACTCACTCGATCGCCATGTCTGTTTGCCACAGTTTTCCCGGTGGTGCCGCACCCGGGCTCGCCCCGGCTGACGCAGTTTTCGCGCCGCCCCGGCTGACGCGGTTTCGTGCCGCCCCGGCAGACGCGGTTTTCGCGCCGCCCCGGCTGACGCGGTTTCGTGCCGCCCCGGCAGACGCAGTTCGGACTTAGCACTTTTCGGCTGTGCCTGGCTGGCGGCCCACTCACTCGATCGCCATGTCTGTTTGCCACAGTTTTCCCGGTGGTGCCGCACCCGGGCTCGCCCCGGCTGACGCAGTTTTCGCGCCGCCCCGGCTGACGCGGTTTCGTGCCGCCCCGGCAGACGCGGTTTTCGCGCCGCCCCGGCTGACGCGGTTTCGTGCCGCCCCGGCAGACGCAGTTCGGACTTAGCACTTTTCGGCTGTGCCTGGCTGGCGGCCCACTCACTCAATCGCCATGTCTGTTTGCCACAGTTTTCCCGGTGGTGCCGCACCCGGGCTCGCCCCGGCTGACGCAGTTTTCGCGCCGCCCCGGCTGACGCGGTTTCGTGCCGCCCCGGCAGACGCGGTTTTCGCGCCGCCCCGGCTGACGCGGTTTCGTGCCGCCCCGGCAGACGCAGTTCGGACTTAGCACTTTTCGGCTGTGCCTGGCTGGCGGCCCACTCACTCGATCGCCATGTCTGTTTGCCACAGTTTTCCCGGTGGTGCCGCACCCGGGCTCGCCCCGGCAGACGCGTTTTTTTTTTTTCTTTCGCCCCGGCTGACGCAGTTTTCGCGCCGCCCCGGCTGACGCGGTTTCGTGCCGCCCCGGCAGACGCGGTTTTTTGCGCCGCCCCGGCTGACGCGGTTTTTGCCGCCCCGGCTGACGCAGTTCGGACTTAGCACTTTTCGGCTGTGCCTGGCTGGCGGCCCACTCACTCGATCGCCATGTCTGTTTGCCACAGTTTTCCCGGTGGTGCCGCACCCGGGCTCGCCCCGGCTGACGCAGTTTTCGCGCCGCCCCGGCTGACGCGGTTTCGTGCCGCCCCGGCAGACGCGGTTTTCGCGCCGCCCCGGCTGACGCGGTTTCGTGCCGCCCCGGCAGACGCAGTTCGGACTTAGCACTTTTCGGCTGTGCCTGGCTGGCGGCCCACTCACTCGATCGCCATGTCTGTTTGCCACAGTTTTCCCGGTGGTGCCGCACCCGGGCTCGCCCCGGCTGACGCAGTTTTCGCGCCGCCCCGGCTGACGCGGTTTCGTGCCGCCCCGGCAGACGCGGTTTTCGCGCCGCCCCGGCTGACGCGGTTTCGTGCCGCCCCGGCAGACGCAGTTCGGACTTAGCACTTTTCGGCTGTGCCTGGCTGGCGGCCCACTCACTCGATCGCCATGTCTGTTTGCCACAGTTTTCCCGGTGGTGCCGCACCCGGGCTCGCCCCGGCAGACGCGTTTTTTTTTTTCTTTCGCCCCGGCTGACGCAGTTTTCGCGCCGCCCCGGCTGACGCGGTTTCGTGCCGCCCCGGCAGACGCGGTTTTTTTGCACCGCCCCGGCTGACGCGGTTTTTGCCGCCCCGGCTGACGCAGTTCGGACTTGGCACTTTTTGGCTGAGCCTGGCTGGTGGCCCACTCACTCGATCGCCATGTCTGTTAGCCACAGTTTTCCCGGTGGTGCCGCACCCGGGCTCGCCCCGGCTGACGCAGTTTTCGCGCCGCCCCGGCAGACGCGGTTTTCGCGCCGCCCCGGCTGACGCGGTTTTTGCCGCCCCGGCTGACGCAGTTCGGACTTGGCACTTTTTGGGCTGAGCCTGGCTGGCGGCCCACTCACTCGATCGCCATGTCTGTTTGCCACAGTCTTCCCGGTGGTGCCGCACCCGGGCTCGCCCCGGCAGACGCGTTTTTTTTTTCTTTCGCCCCGGCAGACGTGGTTCCCCCCCCCCCCCCCCTTTTCGCTCGCCCCGGCTGACGAGGTTTTCGCGCCGCCCCGGCTGACGCAGTTTTCGCGCCGCCCCGGCTGACGCGGTTTCGTGCCGCCCCGGCTGACGCGGTTTTCGCGCCGCCCCGGCTGACGCGGTTTTTGCGTCGCCCCGGCTGACACGGTTCGGACTTTGCACTTTTCGGCTGTGCCTGGCTGGCGGCCCACTCACTCGATCGCCATGTCTGTTTGCCACAGTTTTCCCGGTGGTGCCGCACCCGGGCTCGCCCCGGCTGACGCAGTTTTCGCGCCGCCCCGGCTGACGCGGTTTCGTGCCGCCCCGGCAGACGCGGTTTTCGCGCCGCCCCGGCTGACGCGGTTTCGTGCCGCCCCGGCAGACGCAGTTCGGACTTAGCACTTTTCGGCTGTGCCTGGCTGGCGGCCCACTCACTCGATCGCCATGTCTGTTTGCCACAGTTTTCCCGGTGGTGCCGCACCCGGGCTCGCCCCGGCTGACGCAGTTTTCGCGCCGCCCCGGCTGACGCGGTTTCGTGCCGCCCCGGCAGACGCGGTTTTCGCGCCGCCCCGGCTGACGCGGTTTCGTGCCGCCCCGGCAGACGCAGTTCGGACTTAGCACTTTTCGGCTGTGCCTGGCTGGCGGCCCACTCACTCGATCGCCATGTCTGTTTGCCACAGTTTTCCCGGTGGTGCCGCACCCGGGCTCGCCCCGGCAGACGCGTTTTTTTTTTTTTTCTTTCGCCCCGGCTGACGCAGTTTTCGCGCCGCCCCGGCTGACGCGGTTTCGTGCCGCCCCGGCAGACGCGGTTTTTTGCGCCGCCCCGGCTGACGCGGTTTTTGCCGCCCCGGCTGACGCAGTTCGGACTTAGCACTTTTCGGCTGTGCCTGGCTGGCGGCCCACTCACTCGATCGCCATGTCTGTTTGCCACAGTTTTCCCGGTGGTGCCGCACCCGGGCTCGCCCCGGCTGACGCAGTTTTCGCGCCGCCCCGGCTGACGCGGTTTCGTGCCGCCCCGGCAGACGCGGTTTTCGCGCCGCCCCGGCTGACGCGGTTTCGTGCCGCCCCGGCAGACGCAGTTCGGACTTAGCACTTTTCGGCTGTGCCTGGCTGGCGGCCCACTCACTCGATCGCCATGTCTGTTTGCCACAGTTTTCCCGGTGGTGCCGCACCCGGGCTCGCCCCGGCTGACGCAGTTTTCGCGCCGCCCCGGCTGACGCGGTTTCGTGCCGCCCCGGCAGACGCGGTTTTCGCGCCGCCCCGGCTGACGCGGTTTCGTGCCGCCCCGGCAGACGCAGTTCGGACTTAGCACTTTTCGGCTGTGCCTGGCTGGCGGCCCACTCACTCGATCGCCATGTCTGTTTGCCACAGTTTTCCCGGTGGTGCCGCACCCGGGCTCGCCCCGGCAGACGCAGTTTTCGCGCCGCCCCGGCAGACGCGGTTTTCGCGCCGCCCCGGCTGACGCGGTTTTTGCCGCCCCGGCTGACGCAGTTCGGACTTGGCACTTTTTGGGCTGAGCCTGGCTGGCGGCCCACTCACTCGATCGCCATGTCTGTTTGCCACAGTCTTCCCGGTGGTGCCGCACCCGGGCTCGCCCCGGCAGACGCGTTTTTTTTTCTTTCGCCCCGGCAGACGTGGTTCCCCCCCCCCCTTTTCGCTCGCCCCGGCTGACGAGGTTTTCGCGCCGCCCCGGCTGACGCAGTTTTCGCGCCGCCCCGGCTGACGCGGTTTCGTGCCGCCCCGGCTGACGCGGTTTTCGCGCCGCCCCGGCTGACGCGGTTTTTGCGTCGCCCCGGCTGACACGGTTCGGACTTTGCACTTTTCGGCTGTGCCTGGCTGGCGGCCCACTCACTCGATCGCCATGTCTGTTTGCCACAGTTTTCCCGGTGGTGCCGCACCCGGGCTTGCCCCGGCAGACGCGTTTTTTTTTTTTCTTTTCGCCCCGGCTGACGCAGTTTTCGCCCCGCCCCGGCTGACGCGGTTTCGTGCCGCCCCGGCAGACGCGGTTTTTTGCGCCGCCCCGGCTGACGCGGTTTTTGCCGCCCCGGCTGACGCAGTTCGGACTTTGCACTTTTTGGCTGAGCCTGGCTGGCGGCCCACTCACTCGATCGCCATGTCTGTTTGCCACAGTTTTCCCGGTGGTGCCGCACCCGGGCTCGCCCCGGCAGACGCGTTTTTTTTTTTCCTTCGCCCCGGCAGACGTGGTTCCCCCCCCCCCCTCCGTCTTTCTTTTTGTTTTTTTTTTCGCCGCGGCTGAAGTGGATTTTTCGGTGCCTCGACGCCCCGGTAGTCGCGGTTTTTCCGTTTCCGCACGGCCCCGGCTGACGCTGCTCGGTCACAGTCGCCTTTTGTGAGGATTGCAGACTTCTTGAGCGCGGGTGTTTTTTTTTTGTTGTTGTTGTTGTTTTATTACGCATTCGCTCCAGCAGACGCTGTTTAGACTTTTTGTTTCCTCTTTTATCCTGCGACGAGGTGACGAGGTTTATTCGGTGCCCCGCCGCCCCGGCTGAAGTGATTTTTCCTGTCCCGTGCCGCCCCGGCTGACGCGGTTGGGACTTCGCGTTTGTTCGGCCGCCACGGGTTTTGGCGCACTCGCTCGGTTGCTTGTTGTTGCCACTTGTTGCGAACCCAGGTTTCTTGAGCGAGCGCGGGCGTTTTTTCTTCCTTTCTTTCTTTGTTCTATGTGTTAGCGAATCGGCCTTTAATATCACACGAGGACTCACAACCAACAATTTTCAGTTTGAAGTGTAAAAAATCTGCAGGTGTTGACGTAACTGACTTGCCCCGTACCCTTGAGTACATCCATGAAGTTCTCGTAGTACTACTAAATCGCATTATTCCAAGTGGAGAAATTCCCATAAACTTGCAAACCTCTACACGAAAATCGGTGCGCGTGATAAAGTTGAAAATTATCGTCCGATATCAAATGTGCCTTCTATAACACAAATTCTAGGAAAAAAAAAAAAAAACACTTGTTCGCCGTTCTCTGCGCCGTGACTGGCAGCACTCCGGCGAAGCGAAACGGGGTCGATTCGAGCACGATATCGGCGTCTTTCGACGTGCTCGCCGGCGACCGTCGCACGAGTACGTCGCACGAGCGCGTCTGCCGGGGCGCCGTTTGCGAAGCCGACGCAAAAGTGGGAACCGCCGCTCGGATGATCGCCGCTTTCGGCAGAGTGAGTGTTGGCACTCCGGGGAAGCGAAACAGCGTGAATGCGCCCACGAAATCGGCGTATTTTGAAGTGCCCGCCGGCGACCGTCGCACGAGTACGGTAAACCGCGTCAGCCGGGGCGTAGTTCGGGACGCCGACGAAAAAGTGGGAAGCGCAACTCGGATCTTCGCCGTTTTTGCAGGAGTGAGTGGCGGCCCTCCTGCGAGACCAAGAAGCATCGATTCGTGCACGAATTCGGCGCCTTTCGACGTGATCGCCGGCGACCGTCGCTCGAGTAGGGCAAACCGCGTCTGCCGGGGCGGGCTTCGGGACGCCGATGCGAAAGTGGGAAACGCTGCTCGGATGTTCGCCGTTTTTGGCCGAGTGAGTGCTGGCACTCGGGCGAAGCCAAACGGGGCCGATTACGGCACGATATCGGCGTCTTTCGACGTGCCCGGCGGCGACCGTCGCACGAGTACGGTAAACCGCGTCAGCCCGGGCGGAGTTCGGGACGCCGATGCGAAAGTGGAGAACGCCGCTCGGATCTTCGCCGTTTTTGGAGGAGTGAGTGGCGGCACTCCGGAGAAGCCAAGGAGCGCCAATTAGCGCACGATATCGGCGTCTTTCGACGCGCTCGCCGGCGACCGTCGAACGAGTAGGGCAAACCGCGTCTGCCGGGGCGGGGTTTACGACGCCGACGCAAAAGTGGGAACCGCCGCTCGGATGTTGGCCGTTTTTGGCAGAGTGAGTGCTGGCACACCGGCGACGCGAAAGAGCGCGAAAGCGCCCACGAAAGTGGCGTATTTGGACGTGCTTGACGGCGACCGCTGCAGGAGTACGAAAAACCACGTCAGCCGGGGAGAGCGACCCACGGCGGTCTGGGTGCTTATCGCTGCTATTATAGGGGCACCCCGGCAGACGCAGAAAAAAAAAATTTTTTTTCGACCTTCTTTTTTGCTGGTCGAGCTCGGGTAACCCAGGTCGCAATGGGAGCCGCGCACGAAAGCGGCGTCGCGAGACGCGTTCGCGGTCGCTAGTCGCACGAGCTCGGCAACCGCGTCAGCCGGCGCGGAGTTCGGGATGCCGACGGCTAAGTGGGTACCGCTGCTCGGATGTTCGCCGTTTTTGGCCGAGTGAGTGCTGGCACTCCGGCGAAGCGAAACGGGGCCGATTCGGGCACGATATCGGCGTATTTCGACGTGCTCGCCGGCGACCGTCGCACGAGTACGGCAAAGCGCGTCTGCCGGGGCGAGGTTTGCGATGCCGACGAAAAAGTGGGAAGCGCCGCTCGGATCTTCGCCGTTTTTGCAGGAGTGAGTGGCGGCCCTCCTGCGAGACCAAGAAGCATCGACTCGCGCACGATATCGGTGTCTTTCGACGTGCCCGCCGGCCACCGCCGCACGAGTACGGCAAACCGCGTATGCCGGGGCGGGGTTGGCGACGCCGACGCAAAAGTGGGAACCGCCACTAGGATGTTCGCCGTTTTTGGCAGAGTGAGTGCTGGCACACCGGCGACGCGAAAGAGCGCGAAAGCGCCCACGAAAGTGGCGTATTTGGACGTGCTTGACGGCGACCGCTGCAGGAGTACGAAAAACCACGTCAGCCGGGGCGAGCGACCCACGGCGGTCTGGGTGCTTATCGCTGCTATTATAGGGGCACCCCGGCAGACGCAGAAAAAAAAAATTTTTTTTCGACCTTCTTTTTTGCTGGTCGAGCTCGGGTAACCCAGGTCGCAATGGGAGCCGCGCACGAAAGCGGCGTCGCGAGACGCGTTCGCGGTCGCTAGTCGCACGAGCTCGGCAACCGCGTCAGCCGGCGCGGAGTTCGGGATGCCGACGGCTAAGTGGGTACCGCTGCTCGGATGTTCGCCGTTTTTGGCCGAGTGAGTGCTGGCACTCCGGCGAAGCGAAACGGGGCCGATTCGGGCACGATATCGGCGTATTTCGACGTGCTCGCCGGCGACCGTCGCACGAGTACGGCAAAGCGCGTCTGCCGGGGCGAGGTTTGCGATGCCGACGAAAAAGTGGGAAGCGCCGCTCGGATCTTCGCCGTTTTTGCAGGAGTGAGTGGCGGCCCTCCTGCGAGACCAAGAAGCATCGACTCGCGCACGATATCGGTGTCTTTCGACGTGCCCGCCGGCCACCGCCGCACGAGTACGGCAAACCGCGTATGCCGGGGCGGGGTTGGCGACGCCGACGCAAAAGTGGGAACCGCCACTAGGATGTTCGCCGTTTTTGGCAGAGTGAGTGCTGGCACTCCGGCGAAGCGAAAGAGCGCGAATGCGCCCACGAAAGTGGCGTGTTTGGACGTGCTTGACGACGACCACCGCAGGAAAACGAAAAACCACGTCAGCCGGGGCGAGCGACCCATGGCGGTCTGGGTGCTTATCGCTGCTATTATAGGGGCACCCCGGCAGACGCAAAAAAAAAAAAAATTTTTTTTCGACATTCTTTCTTGCTCGTCGACCTCGGGTGACCCAGGTCGCAGTGGGAGCCGCGCACGAAAGCGGCGTCGCGAGACGGCTTCGCGGTCGCTAGTCGCACGAGCTCGGCAACCGCGTCTGCCGGGGCGGAGTTCGGGACGCCGACGGCTAAGTGGGAACCGCCGCTCGGATGTTCGCCGTTTGTGGCCGAGTGAGTGCTGGCACTCCGGCGAAGCCAAACGGGGCCGATTCCGGCACGATATCGGCGTCTTTCTACGTGCTCGCCGGCGACCGTCGCACGAGTACGGCAAAGTGCGTCTGCCGGGGCGGGGTTTGCGACGCGTACGCAATAGTGAGAACCGTCGCTCGGATGTTCGTCGTCTTTCGCCGAGCCAGTGCTGGCACTCCGGCGAAGCCGAACGGAGCCGATTCGGGCACGATATCGGCGTCTTTCCACGTGCTCGCCGGCGACCGTCGCACGAGTACGGTAAACCGCGTCAGCCGGGGCGGAGTTCGGGACGCCGATGCGAAAGTGGGAAGCGCCGCTCGGATCTTCGCCGTTTTTGGAGGAGTCAGTGGCGGCACTCCGGTGAAGCCAAGGTGCGCCAATTCGCGCACGATATCGGCGTCTTTCGACGTGCCCGCCGGCCACCGTCGCACGAGTACGGCAAACCTCGTCTGCCGGGGCGGGGTTTGCGACGCCGACGCAAAAGTGGGAACCGCCGCTCGGATGTTCGCCGTTTTTGGCAGAGTGAGTGCTGGCACTCCGGCGAAGCGAAAGAGCGTGAATGCGCCCACGAAAGTAGCGTATTTGGACGTGCTTGACGGCGACCGCCGCAGGAGTACGAAAAACCACGTCAGCCGGGGCGAGCGACCCACGGCGGTCTGGGTGCTTATCGCTGCTATTATAGGGGCACCCCGGCAGACGCAGAAAGAAAAAAAAAAAAAATGGGGACATGGCGTGCGTCACCGTGCGGCTTCGCAGCGTTGCCGAAGTCGCCGAGCCCTTCGACTGAGCCGAACGGCGGACAGGGAACGTTGGTCGGCCGTTCTAACCTGTCGGTGCCACGCCGAGACGTCGTTAAGGAAAACCGCGTCGTGGGCCTCTACTACGCCGTCGAGTCGTTGTACGTTTGGTGTCCAGCGTGTCGGCGGCGAGTAGCGGACACGTCGTTCACGACTTCGGTCTTTCGCAGTCGACGCGAACTTGCGGAGAGTCGTGGTGCCTCACGTTTTCGGCAGAAACCGCGGCGGAATTTTCCCGTGCGTGCGCGCACGACCTCGGTGCTGTGCCGTCAGCGTAGTGTTGCACAAACTCGTGGCCTACCCAAGGTGCGGTACGTTTGCGGCCGTATCCTCGGTGGGAATTTCGTGAGTAGGGTCGCAAATTCTACGACCTCGGCGGGTTTGAGAGCGACGTAGACTTGTGGCACGCTCAACGTGCCACACGTTTCGGGGCACACCCGCGGTGAAATTTTCTCGAGTACGCTCGTATTAGTGCCCAAGGAGGTCTGGGTACTTATCGCTGCTATTATGTGGGGGTTCTCGTGAGCGGCGTACGCGAAAGCGACCGGGTGTCTGATATGCGGCGGGCTTCGGCCTCGTCAAGCGTGTCCTCGGGTCTGCTCCAGGGGAATCCACGGCAGTCGTCTGCAGCCTCATCCGCTTGATGCGTTAGGGGCTGGTTGTCGGACGGTGCCGTTTTACCACGATATCGAGGTGTGTTCCGTGTCGTCCTCGGGCGATTCAGATGCGAAAGCGCCGAAGACGCGGGCGTGACCCGTCGTCTGGCGGCTTTGCAGTCTCGGCTCCGTTGCTAGTTCCGGCCGGTCCACCGACAGTGCAGCGGGCTTGGGCAACCCGCACGGCGCGACCGAGTCGATGCAACGAAAAAGAGCGAGCATGAACGTGCTTCTTGCCGCACGGCTCCCACTCGTCTTTCGGGAAGGTTGTGCCGTAGCGAGCTCGAACGCCGTCATCTCGGAGTGCAAAATAAGCGTGTTGGGGCGCCTGAAGGTGGCCTCCGCCGCACACAGACTGCGTCCGGCCCGCCGAAGGCGAGGACGGACGCGCAGTCGAACGATTACCTGGTTGATCCTGCCAGTAATCATATGCTTGTCTCAAAGATTAAGCCATGCATGTCTAAGTACATGCCGAAATAAGGCGAAACCGCGAATGGCTCATTAAATCAGTTATGGTTCCTTAGATCGTTTCTTCCTACTTGGATAACTGTGGCAATTCTAGAGCTAATACATGCAGTGAGCCTGGAGCCCTTTGGGTAACGGGTGCTTTTATTAGACCAAGATCGATCGGGTTTCGGCCCGTATTGTGTGGTGACTCTGGATAACTTTGTGCTGATCGCATGGCCACGAGCCGGCGACGTTTCTTTCAAGTGTCTGCCTTATCAACTTTCGATGGTAGGTTACTTGCTTACCATGGTTGTTACGGGTAACGGAGAATCAGGGTTCGATTCCGGAGAGGGAGCCTGAGAAACGGCTACCACATCCAAGGAAGGCAGCAGGCGCGCAAATTACCCACTCCCGGCACGGGGAGGTAGTGACGAAAAATAACAATACGGGACTCTTTTGAGGCCCCGTAATTGAAATGAGTACACTCTAAATCCTTTAACGAGGATCAATTGGAGGGCAAGTCTGGTGCCAGCAGCCGCGGTAATTCCAGCTCCAATAGCGTATACTAAAGCTGCTGCGGTTAAAAAGCTCGTAGTTGGATCTCAGTTCCAGACGAGTAGTGCATCTACCCGATGCGACGGCTCGGACTGAACATCATGCCGGTTCTTTCTTGGTGCACTTCATTGTGTGCCTCGAGATGGCCGGTGCTTTTACTTTGAAAAAATTAGAGTGCTCAACGCAGGCGAGTCGCCTGAATAAACTTGCATGGAATAATAGAACAAGACCTCGTTTCTGTTCTGTTGGTTTTTGGAATACGAGGTAATGATTAAGAGGGACGGACGGGGGCATTCGTATTGCGGCGCTAGAGGTGAAATTCTTGGACCGTCGCAAGACGAACTACTGCGAAAGCATTTGCCAAGAATGTTTTCATTGATCAAGAACGAAAGTCAGAGGTTCGAAGGCGATCAGATACCGCCCTAGTTCTGACCATAAACGATGCCAACCAGCGATCCGCCTGAGTTACTCAAATGACTCGGCGGGCAGCTTCCGGGAAACCAAAGTATTTGGGTTCCGGGGGAAGTATGGTTGCAAAGCTGAAACTTAAAGGAATTGACGGAAGGGCACCACCAGGAGTGGAGCCTGCGGCTTAATTTGACTCAACACGGGAAAACTTACCCGGCCCGGACACTGGGAGGATTGACAGATTGAGAGCTCTTTCTTGATTCGGTGGATGGTGGTGCATGGCCGTTCTTAGTTGGTGGAGCGATTTGTCTGGTTAATTCCGATAACGAACGAGACTCTAGCCTATTAAATAGGTGCGGGGTTCCCAGCACCTTACAACCTTCTTAGAGGGACAAGCGGCTCCTAGCCGCACGAAACAGAGCAATAACAGGTCTGTGATGCCCTTAGATGTCCGGGGCCGCACGCGCGCTACACTGAAGGAAGCAGCGTGTCTTTATCCCTGTCTGAAAAGACTGGGTAACCCGTGGAACTTCTTTCGTGATTGGGATAGGGGCTTGCAATTGTTCCCCTTGAACGAGGAATTCCCAGTAAGCGCGAGTCATAAGCTCGCGTTGATTACGTCCCTGCCCTTTGTACACACCGCCCGTCGCTACTACCGATTGAATGATTTAGTGAGGTCTTCGGACCGATGTCCGGCGCGGCCTTTCGGTTGCGCCGGTCTGTTGGAAAGATGACCAAACTTGATCATTTAGAGGAAGTAAAAGTCGTAACAAGGTTTCCGTAGGTGAACCTGCGGAAGGATCATTAACGGATTGTGAAGGGTGAGCGCCTCAGCTGCGTCTGCGCCCGACACTTTCTGCCGCTGACCCCGTTTGGACGCGGGGTCGGCTTTTCCCCACGGGGCTGCCTGAATGTGGAGCGGCACCCCGTGACAAATTGTTGCGCCCAGCGGACGCCAACACCGCGACCTTGGACGGTCGGCCAGGTGGCGGACGCGGGTACAAACGGCGCAACGCACTCATAGGTCGGCTTTCGACCCGCCACTGCACCGTGGCTCGAAGCGCTCGAAATGCGCGACCCGACCGCTGCGGGACCGCCTAGTACTGTAAACAGGAGCGGCGGAGCGCGAACGGCGAGTCGTGGTTACGTCGGTAGAAGGCGAGGCTGCGCGTTCCCGAAACGCCAGCCGAGTGCCCTCCCGACCGTTCGAGCGTGCAAGAACGAGACCCGACAATCGCGCGGCGACTGCCAAGTACGAGAGGAACGGCACAAGCGTCGGCGGTCGGTCAAGGAACTGGCGATGTGACGGGTCCGCTGTGCACCAGTGCATACCGTCCCGCCGTCCGCGGCAAGCGCCTCCGCGTCCTCGGGTGACGGAGGCTGCCGGTCGGTTCTTGCAGGCGAGGGATCTCGCTGGCACCGGTTCGCGTTGACGCGCGGCCGGTCATGGCACGGCGATGCGACGGCCGAGGTGCGCAGTACTCGATGGAGGAACCGCACGCTCCGATGACCGTCCCGCCCTCCGCGGCGTATGCGTACCGACCGTAATGGTTGCAGCAGCGCCGGCCGGCTTTTGAATTCGCCACACGAAACACGGTGCGAGATCGCGGTTAGGGGAGCGTCGACGTTGCCAGGCGTTTTGCTTGCTGCCGAGGGAAAGGCGGCACGGCCACGTCGCGCTCGTCGCGATTAGCGGGTCTGCGCGCTTTGGGAAGGTGCCGCAACGACTTGCCGAAAGAGGAAGCACGGAAGAACGAGGGACTTGGACGTCCCGACAATTGAACGCACTTGCGGCCAGGCCCTTGCTGGCTTCGTTCTTCCGCCTCGAGTAGGCTCGTACGCGGCTCCGGCGCCGAAAGTGGTCCTTGGCACCGACTTCGGTGGACGTGGGAAGTGCCGCGCAAGTACGGCGCGCCTGGCTCCACCTGTTGGCTAAAGTAGGCAGCCGGATCGGCATTTTGGTGTGCGGTGGCAAACCGTGGATGCGAAAAAAGCTTGTGCGATTTCGTGGAACAAAAAGCGGGGGTCCCCCTTTTTATGCGGAGGAGACCGACCCGCCTGCCGTGGTGAACCGCGACGCCACGGTAAAAACGGGAGAGGCTTGTCGATGGGACCGTGCATCCCGCGCTCCACGGAGGCCGGGAGGCGGCCGCCCGAGGAAATGTGTAGCCGTCGAGGCCCGCATCTGCGTGCACTCTTATCCAAATGGGTGTACCGCAGGCATTTTCTGGTTAGGCGGGCCAATGAGAGCGAGCACACAACGATACCTACGGGTCCGGCTTGGAGAACCGGCTTCGACGCCTCCCGAGTATTTATAGAGGGGTGGACCACGAAAGCACTCGCAAGTAGCGAAAGCGAAACGCCGTCCGAAACACACCGTTTGCTCGATTTGCGGCAGCCGAAAAAGGCGCGGCAGAGTTTTGGAGTCCAAGCGTGCGCTGAAAAGCGCCCTTCTTGGCCACTGTTTGGCCGAGTGCCAGAAACGTTTGGTTTTGACTGTACGGAATTGAACAAACACTTTTTCACGACTCTAAGCGGTGGATCACTCGGTTCTCGGGTCGATGAAGAACGCAGCCAGCTGCGAGACTTGGTGTGAATTGCAGGACACACTGAGCACTGATTCTTTGAACGCACATTGCGGCCTTGGGTCTTCCCTTGGCTTCGTCTGTCTGAGGGTCGGATCACATATCAAGAGAGCCTTCGGCGCACAAGGGAACGTGAGCCGTCGACTCGTTTTGACCGCGTCGGCAACACGGACAGCACGCTGAACACCTCACAGCGAGCGCCAACAGCGGCCACTCAAGGGCGAGACGGTGGCGACCGTCGTGCCAGAGCCCAACCGAAACGGGGGCGACCGACTGCATTGAGGATGTGGCACCTCGTTGAGACCGCCGCAGGACTTCGAGTCGGAAGGAAGCCTGCAGGGAAAGTGCGGTCGAGGTTGCGTACTCCTCTCTGCGACCGGGCGCGCAAGAGCTGCGAGAGCCACGGACGCGCAACTTTAACGCACGGTAAACACGAGGAGCGAAAGCCGGCCAGCAAAGCTTCTCCAGCCGTGCGCAAAGTGCGCGAGATCGCAGCCTTGCGTTGCGCTTGTTGCCCTCGAAGTAAGCAGGGTGTCCCGTAGACCGGGCGCTCGAACACGCTGCGGGGCCGTGCCTCCTCCAGGCTTTGCCGCGCGAACAGGGAACGTTCGCGCGCAAAGCGCAGGGAGGTGAGGAGGCTGCGCCCGACGTTTGCGGTTCGCTGCGTACGCGGTTGATGCGGAGAGCACGGCGCGACGACTTGCCGCGAAGCGGAAAAAGTCTCCCGCACGAGTTGGCGAAACGTTGGCGAAGCTTAAGGCGTTCTCGTCGTAGTCCGCCGTCGGTCTAAGTGCTTCGCAGTTCCCGTCCCGTTCAAAAAACTGGGCCACTCCAGTTGGGGCGGGGGCGACGCTACACGAGACGATGCCTCTCGCCAGGCTGCGTGGCTGCCCTTGCGGCGGCGGCGACTGGCCTCGGCGGTGTTTGGGCTTTCGACACGGTCGTTTATCACGCAACTGCTCGGACGACGCACGCGCGCAGCGGAATGCCGCTTGCCAGCCTTGTGAAGATGTGACCCTGTACAGGGTTGCGGGCGCACTTGGTAGGGCGTCGTACTCGGTTCGCGATGGGTTTACGAACGTGTCCCGTCACTTCCACGTCACACCGGTTGTGCGCCGCACGCGTGCAGCGGGGAAGCCGATTGCCAGCCTTGTGAAGAAGTGGCCCTGTACAGGGTTGCGGGCGCACTTGGTAGGGCGAGCGCACGCGGTCGTGCAGGAAGTTGATGGAAGCGAATGTATCCGCTGTCGACCTCAGATCAGGCGAGACAACCCGCTGAATTTAAGCATATCACTAAGCGGAGGAAAAGAAACCAACAGGGATTCCCCGAGTAGCTGCGAGCGAAACGGGACCGAGCCCAGCACCGAATCCCCCGTCCTTGCAGGCGGTCGGGAAATGTGGTGTATGGGAGGCGACGTTCTCG
>NW_027465031.1:45000-60000 GCF_043290135.1 Rhipicephalus microplus
GTGGAGTTCTGTGCGCAAAAGCGGCGCGTGTGTTTCTAAGCACCACAGCGTTGTGTCAAAAAAGAGGTGCCTGAGAGAAACGCATGCGACTGCCGTGCTTTGCGGCATAGCACCGTGCGCAAAAACGGTGCGCATGCAAGAGGTGTCAGAGCAAGCGAACTTGTGCCACGAGCAACAGGTCACTAAAAGCCTATAGATGACGGTGTTGGAGGAAAAGAAAAATATCGAGAAAGCACTGCGGTGTGCCGTGCGTAGGGACGGGCGCGCGTGCCACATGCCGCCGAAATATGGGTGTCGGAGAAAACAGAGTGCCGCGCGTAACGAGGGGCGCGCGTGTTACAGAGAGATATGCCCAAACGCATGAAAGTGTACGCAGGTGTCCTAAGGCAGTTTTTTTTTTTTTTTCCTCATTTTGATGTCGCCCCGGCTGACGCGGTTTTCGTTTTTCCGTGCCGCCCCGGCTGACGCAGTTTTTGCGCCGCCCCGGCTGACGCGGTTTTTGCGCCGCCCCGGCTGACGCGGTTTTCGCGCCGCCCCGGCTGACGCGGTTTTCGCGCCGCCCCGGCTGACGCGGTTCGGACTTTGCACTTTTTGGCTGTGCCTGGCTGGCGGCCCACTCACTCGATCGCCAGGTCTGTTTGCCCCGGTGGTTCCACCGCCAGGCTTAAGCGCGAACTTTTTTTGTTTGTTTTCTTTTGATTAAGCGCAAGCTTTTTTCTTTGTTTTCTTTTGATTAAGCGCGGGCTTTTTTCTTTGTTTTTTTTTTTTATTTCGCCCCGGCAGACGCGGTTTTTGCGCCGCCCCGGCTGACGCGGTTTTTGCCGCCCCGGCTGACGCAGTTCGGACTTAGCACTTTTCGGCTGTGCCTGGCTGGCGGCCCACTCACTCGATCGCCATGTCTGTTTGCCACAGTTTTCCCGGTGGTGCCGCACCCGGGCTCGCCCCGGCTGACGCAGTTTTCGCGCCGCCCCGGCTGACGCGGTTTCGTGCCGCCCCGGCAGACGCGGTTTTCGCGCCGCCCCGGCTGACGCGGTTTTTGCGTCGCCCCGGCTGACACGGTTCGGACTTTGCACTTTTCGGCTGTGCCTGGCTGGCGGCCCACTCACTCGATCGCCATGTCTGTTTGCCACAGTTTTCCCGGTGGTGCCGCACCCGGGCTCGCCCCGGCTGACGCAGTTTTCGCGCCGCCCCGGCTGACGCGGTTTCGTGCCGCCCCGGCAGACGCGGTTTTCGCGCCGCCCCGGCTGACGCGGTTTCGTGCCGCCCCGGCAGACGCAGTTCGGACTTAGCACTTTTCGGCTGTGCCTGGCTGGCGGCCCACTCACTCGATCGCCATGTCTGTTTGCCACAGTTTTCCCGGTGGTGCCGCACCCGGGCTCGCCCCGGCTGACGCAGTTTTCGCGCCGCCCCGGCTGACGCGGTTTCGTGCCGCCCCGGCAGACGCGGTTTTCGCGCCGCCCCGGCTGACGCGGTTTCGTGCCGCCCCGGCAGACGCAGTTCGGACTTAGCACTTTTCGGCTGTGCCTGGCTGGCGGCCCACTCACTCAATCGCCATGTCTGTTTGCCACAGTTTTCCCGGTGGTGCCGCACCCGGGCTCGCCCCGGCTGACGCAGTTTTCGCGCCGCCCCGGCTGACGCGGTTTCGTGCCGCCCCGGCAGACGCGGTTTTCGCGCCGCCCCGGCTGACGCGGTTTCGTGCCGCCCCGGCAGACGCAGTTCGGACTTAGCACTTTTCGGCTGTGCCTGGCTGGCGGCCCACTCACTCGATCGCCATGTCTGTTTGCCACAGTTTTCCCGGTGGTGCCGCACCCGGGCTCGCCCCGGCAGACGCGTTTTTTTTTTTCTTTCGCCCCGGCTGACGCAGTTTTCGCGCCGCCCCGGCTGACGCGGTTTCGTGCCGCCCCGGCAGACGCGGTTTTTTGCGCCGCCCCGGCTGACGCGGTTTTTGCCGCCCCGGCTGACGCAGTTCGGACTTAGCACTTTTCGGCTGTGCCTGGCTGGCGGCCCACTCACTCGATCGCCATGTCTGTTTGCCACAGTTTTCCCGGTGGTGCCGCACCCGGGCTCGCCCCGGCTGACGCAGTTTTCGCGCCGCCCCGGCTGACGCGGTTTCGTGCCGCCCCGGCAGACGCGGTTTTCGCGCCGCCCCGGCTGACGCGGTTTCGTGCCGCCCCGGCAGACGCAGTTCGGACTTAGCACTTTTCGGCTGTGCCTGGCTGGCGGCCCACTCACTCGATCGCCATGTCTGTTTGCCACAGTTTTCCCGGTGGTGCCGCACCCGGGCTCGCCCCGGCTGACGCAGTTTTCGCGCCGCCCCGGCTGACGCGGTTTCGTGCCGCCCCGGCAGACGCGGTTTTCGCGCCGCCCCGGCTGACGCGGTTTCGTGCCGCCCCGGCAGACGCAGTTCGGACTTAGCACTTTTCGGCTGTGCCTGGCTGGCGGCCCACTCACTCGATCGCCATGTCTGTTTGCCACAGTTTTCCCGGTGGTGCCGCACCCGGGCTCGCCCCGGCAGACGCGTTTTTTTTTTTCTTTCGCCCCGGCTGACGCAGTTTTCGCGCCGCCCCGGCTGACGCGGTTTCGTGCCGCCCCAGGCAGACGCGGTTTTTTTGCACCGCCCCGGCTGACGCGGTTTTTGCCGCCCCGGCTGACGCAGTTCGGACTTGGCACTTTTTGGCTGAGCCTGGCTGGTGGCCCACTCACTCGATCGCCATGTCTGTTAGCCACAGTTTTCCCGGTGGTGCCGCACCCGGGCTCGCCCCGGCTGACGCAGTTTTCGCGCCGCCCCGGCAGACGCGGTTTTCGCGCCGCCCCGGCTGACGCGGTTTTTGCCGCCCCGGCTGACGCAGTTCGGACTTGGCACTTTTTGGGCTGAGCCTGGCTGGCGGCCCACTCACTCGATCGCCATGTCTGTTTGCCACAGTCTTCCCGGTGGTGCCGCACCCGGGCTCGCCCCGGCAGACGCGTTTTTTTTTTCTTTCGCCCCGGCAGACGTGGTTCCCCCCCCCCCCCTTTTCGCTCGCCCCGGCTGACGAGGTTTTCGCGCCGCCCCGGCTGACGCAGTTTTCGCGCCGCCCCGGCTGACGCGGTTTCGTGCCGCCCCGGCTGACGCGGTTTTCGCGCCGCCCCGGCTGACGCGGTTTTTGCGTCGCCCCGGCTGACACGGTTCGGACTTTGCACTTTTCGGCTGTGCCTGGCTGGCGGCCCACTCACTCGATCGCCATGTCTGTTTGCCACAGTTTTCCCGGTGGTGCCGCACCCGGGCTCGCCCCGGCTGACGCAGTTTTCGCGCCGCCCCGGCTGACGCGGTTTCGTGCCGCCCCGGCAGACGCGGTTTTCGCGCCGCCCCGGCTGACGCGGTTTCGTGCCGCCCCGGCAGACGCAGTTCGGACTTAGCACTTTTCGGCTGTGCCTGGCTGGCGGCCCACTCACTCGATCGCCATGTCTGTTTGCCACAGTTTTCCCGGTGGTGCCGCACCCGGGCTCGCCCCGGCTGACGCAGTTTTCGCGCCGCCCCGGCTGACGCGGTTTCGTGCCGCCCCGGCAGACGCGGTTTTCGCGCCGCCCCGGCTGACGCGGTTTCGTGCCGCCCCGGCAGACGCAGTTCGGACTTAGCACTTTTCGGCTGTGCCTGGCTGGCGGCCCACTCACTCGATCGCCATGTCTGTTTGCCACAGTTTTCCCGGTGGTGCCGCACCCGGGCTCGCCCCGGCAGACGCGTTTTTTTTTTTTTCTTTCGCCCCGGCTGACGCAGTTTTCGCGCCGCCCCGGCTGACGCGGTTTCGTGCCGCCCCGGCAGACGCGGTTTTTTGCGCCGCCCCGGCTGACGCGGTTTTTGCCGCCCCGGCTGACGCAGTTCGGACTTAGCACTTTTCGGCTGTGCCTGGCTGGCGGCCCACTCACTCGATCGCCATGTCTGTTTGCCACAGTTTTCCCGGTGGTGCCGCACCCGGGCTCGCCCCGGCTGACGCAGTTTTCGCGCCGCCCCGGCTGACGCGGTTTCGTGCCGCCCCGGCAGACGCGGTTTTCGCGCCGCCCCGGCTGACGCGGTTTCGTGCCGCCCCGGCAGACGCAGTTCGGACTTAGCACTTTTCGGCTGTGCCTGGCTGGCGGCCCACTCACTCGATCGCCATGTCTGTTTGCCACAGTTTTCCCGGTGGTGCCGCACCCGGGCTCGCCCCGGCTGACGCAGTTTTCGCGCCGCCCCGGCTGACGCGGTTTCGTGCCGCCCCGGCAGACGCGGTTTTCGCGCCGCCCCGGCTGACGCGGTTTCGTGCCGCCCCGGCAGACGCAGTTCGGACTTAGCACTTTTCGGCTGTGCCTGGCTGGCGGCCCACTCACTCGATCGCCATGTCTGTTTGCCACAGTTTTCCCGGTGGTGCCGCACCCGGGCTCGCCCCGGCAGACGCAGTTTTCGCGCCGCCCCGGCAGACGCGGTTTTCGCGCCGCCCCGGCTGACGCGGTTTTTGCCGCCCCGGCTGACGCAGTTCGGACTTGGCACTTTTTGGGCTGAGCCTGGCTGGCGGCCCACTCACTCGATCGCCATGTCTGTTTGCCACAGTCTTCCCGGTGGTGCCGCACCCGGGCTCGCCCCGGCAGACGCGTTTTTTTTTTCTTTCGCCCCGGCAGACGTGGTTCCCCCCCCCCCTTTTCGCTCGCCCCGGCTGACGAGGTTTTCGCGCCGCCCCGGCTGACGCAGTTTTCGCGCCGCCCCGGCTGACGCGGTTTCGTGCCGCCCCGGCTGAC
This sequence comes from Rhipicephalus microplus, assembly GCF_043290135.1. NCBI lineage: Eukaryota > Metazoa > Arthropoda > Arachnida > Ixodida > Ixodidae > Rhipicephalus > Rhipicephalus microplus. The sequence goes on from NW_027465031.1 coordinate 49,747, forward strand.
GCGGTTTTCGCGCCGCCCCGGCTGACGCGGTTTTTGCGTCGCCCCGGCTGACACGGTTCGGACTTTGCACTTTTCGGCTGTGCCTGGCTGGCGGCCCACTCACTCGATCGCCATGTCTGTTTGCCACAGTTTTCCCGGTGGTGCCGCACCCGGGCTTGCCCCGGCAGACGCGTTTTTTTTTTTTCTTTTCGCCCCGGCTGACGCAGTTTTCGCCCCGCCCCGGCTGACGCGGTTTCGTGCCGCCCCGGCAGACGCGGTTTTTTGCGCCGCCCCGGCTGACGCGGTTTTTGCCGCCCCGGCTGACGCAGTTCGGACTTTGCACTTTTTGGCTGAGCCTGGCTGGCGGCCCACTCACTCGATCGCCATGTCTGTTTGCCACAGTTTTCCCGGTGGTGCCGCACCCGGGCTCGCCCCGGCAGACGCGTTTTTTTTTTTCCTTCGCCCCGGCAGACGTGGTTCCCCCCCCCCCCCTCCGTCTTTCTTTTTGTTTTTTTTTTCGCCGCGGCTGAAGTGGATTTTTCGGTGCCTCGACGCCCCGGTAGTCGCGGTTTTTCCGTTTCCGCACGGCCCCGGCTGACGCTGCTCGGTCACAGTCGCCTTTTGTGAGGATTGCAGACTTCTTGAGCGCGGGTGTTTTTTTTTTGTTGTTGTTGTTGTTTTATTACGCATTCGCTCCAGCAGACGCTGTTTAGACTTTTTGTTTCCTCTTTTATCCTGCGACGAGGTGACGAGGTTTATTCGGTGCCCCGCCGCCCCGGCTGAAGTGATTTTTCCTGTCCCGTGCCGCCCCGGCTGACGCGGTTGGGACTTCGCGTTTGTTCGGCCGCCACGGGTTTTGGCGCACTCGCTCGGTTGCTTGTTGTTGCCACTTGTTGCGAACCCAGGTTTCTTGAGCGAGCGCGGGCGTTTTTTCTTCCTTTCTTTCTTTGTTCTATGTGTTAGCGAATCGGCCTTTAATATCACACGAGGACTCACAACCAACAATTTTCAGTTTGAAGTGTAAAAAATCTGCAGGTGTTGACGTAACTGACTTGCCCCGTACCCTTGAGTACATCCATGAAGTTCTCGTAGTACTACTAAATCGCATTATTCCAAGTGGAGAAATTCCCATAAACTTGCAAACCTCTACACGAAAATCGGTGCGCGTGATAAAGTTGAAAATTATCGTCCGATATCAAATGTGCCTTCTATAACACAAATTCTAGGAAAAAAAAAAAAAAACACTTGTTCGCCGTTCTCTGCGCCGTGACTGGCAGCACTCCGGCGAAGCGAAACGGGGTCGATTCGAGCACGATATCGGCGTCTTTCGACGTGCTCGCCGGCGACCGTCGCACGAGTACGTCGCACGAGCGCGTCTGCCGGGGCGCCGTTTGCGAAGCCGACGCAAAAGTGGGAACCGCCGCTCGGATGATCGCCGCTTTCGGCAGAGTGAGTGTTGGCACTCCGGGGAAGCGAAACAGCGTGAATGCGCCCACGAAATCGGCGTATTTTGAAGTGCCCGCCGGCGACCGTCGCACGAGTACGGTAAACCGCGTCAGCCGGGGCGTAGTTCGGGACGCCGACGAAAAAGTGGGAAGCGCAACTCGGATCTTCGCCGTTTTTGCAGGAGTGAGTGGCGGCCCTCCTGCGAGACCAAGAAGCATCGATTCGTGCACGAATTCGGCGCCTTTCGACGTGATCGCCGGCGACCGTCGCTCGAGTAGGGCAAACCGCGTCTGCCGGGGCGGGCTTCGGGACGCCGATGCGAAAGTGGGAAACGCTGCTCGGATGTTCGCCGTTTTTGGCCGAGTGAGTGCTGGCACTCGGGCGAAGCCAAACGGGGCCGATTACGGCACGATATCGGCGTCTTTCGACGTGCCCGGCGGCGACCGTCGCACGAGTACGGTAAACCGCGTCAGCCCGGGCGGAGTTCGGGACGCCGATGCGAAAGTGGAGAACGCCGCTCGGATCTTCGCCGTTTTTGGAGGAGTGAGTGGCGGCACTCCGGAGAAGCCAAGGAGCGCCAATTAGCGCACGATATCGGCGTCTTTCGACGCGCTCGCCGGCGACCGTCGAACGAGTAGGGCAAACCGCGTCTGCCGGGGCGGGGTTTACGACGCCGACGCAAAAGTGGGAACCGCCGCTCGGATGTTGGCCGTTTTTGGCAGAGTGAGTGCTGGCACACCGGCGACGCGAAAGAGCGCGAAAGCGCCCACGAAAGTGGCGTATTTGGACGTGCTTGACGGCGACCGCTGCAGGAGTACGAAAAACCACGTCAGCCGGGGCGAGCGACCCACGGCGGTCTGGGTGCTTATCGCTGCTATTATAGGGGCACCCCGGCAGACGCAGAAAAAAAAAATTTTTTTTCGACCTTCTTTTTTGCTGGTCGAGCTCGGGTAACCCAGGTCGCAATGGGAGCCGCGCACGAAAGCGGCGTCGCGAGACGCGTTCGCGGTCGCTAGTCGCACGAGCTCGGCAACCGCGTCAGCCGGCGCGGAGTTCGGGATGCCGACGGCTAAGTGGGTACCGCTGCTCGGATGTTCGCCGTTTTTGGCCGAGTGAGTGCTGGCACTCCGGCGAAGCGAAACGGGGCCGATTCGGGCACGATATCGGCGTATTTCGACGTGCTCGCCGGCGACCGTCGCACGAGTACGGCAAAGCGCGTCTGCCGGGGCGAGGTTTGCGATGCCGACGAAAAAGTGGGAAGCGCCGCTCGGATCTTCGCCGTTTTTGCAGGAGTGAGTGGCGGCCCTCCTGCGAGACCAAGAAGCATCGACTCGCGCACGATATCGGTGTCTTTCGACGTGCCCGCCGGCCACCGCCGCACGAGTACGGCAAACCGCGTATGCCGGGGCGGGGTTGGCGACGCCGACGCAAAAGTGGGAACCGCCACTAGGATGTTCGCCGTTTTTGGCAGAGTGAGTGCTGGCACACCGGCGACGCGAAAGAGCGCGAAAGCGCCCACGAAAGTGGCGTATTTGGACGTGCTTGACGGCGACCGCTGCAGGAGTACGAAAAACCACGTCAGCCGGGGCGAGCGACCCACGGCGGTCTGGGTGCTTATCGCTGCTATTATAGGGGCACCCCGGCAGACGCAGAAAAAAAAAATTTTTTTTCGACCTTCTTTTTTGCTGGTCGAGCTCGGGTAACCCAGGTCGCAATGGGAGCCGCGCACGAAAGCGGCGTCGCGAGACGCGTTCGCGGTCGCTAGTCGCACGAGCTCGGCAACCGCGTCAGCCGGCGCGGAGTTCGGGATGCCGACGGCTAAGTGGGTACCGCTGCTCGGATGTTCGCCGTTTTTGGCCGAGTGAGTGCTGGCACTCCGGCGAAGCGAAACGGGGCCGATTCGGGCACGATATCGGCGTATTTCGACGTGCTCGCCGGCGACCGTCGCACGAGTACGGCAAAGCGCGTCTGCCGGGGCGAGGTTTGCGATGCCGACGAAAAAGTGGGAAGCGCCGCTCGGATCTTCGCCGTTTTTGCAGGAGTGAGTGGCGGCCCTCCTGCGAGACCAAGAAGCATCGACTCGCGCACGATATCGGTGTCTTTCGACGTGCCCGCCGGCCACCGCCGCACGAGTACGGCAAACCGCGTATGCCGGGGCGGGGTTGGCGACGCCGACGCAAAAGTGGGAACCGCCACTAGGATGTTCGCCGTTTTTGGCAGAGTGAGTGCTGGCACTCCGGCGAAGCGAAAGAGCGCGAATGCGCCCACGAAAGTGGCGTGTTTGGACGTGCTTGACGACGACCACCGCAGGAAAACGAAAAACCACGTCAGCCGGGGCGAGCGACCCATGGCGGTCTGGGTGCTTATCGCTGCTATTATAGGGGCACCCCGGCAGACGCAAAAAAAAAAAAAATTTTTTTTCGACATTCTTTCTTGCTCGTCGACCTCGGGTGACCCAGGTCGCAGTGGGAGCCGCGCACGAAAGCGGCGTCGCGAGACGGCTTCGCGGTCGCTAGTCGCACGAGCTCGGCAACCGCGTCTGCCGGGGCGGAGTTCGGGACGCCGACGGCTAAGTGGGAACCGCCGCTCGGATGTTCGCCGTTTGTGGCCGAGTGAGTGCTGGCACTCCGGCGAAGCCAAACGGGGCCGATTCCGGCACGATATCGGCGTCTTTCTACGTGCTCGCCGGCGACCGTCGCACGAGTACGGCAAAGTGCGTCTGCCGGGGCGGGGTTTGCGACGCGTACGCAATAGTGAGAACCGTCGCTCGGATGTTCGTCGTCTTTCGCCGAGCCAGTGCTGGCACTCCGGCGAAGCCGAACGGAGCCGATTCGGGCACGATATCGGCGTCTTTCCACGTGCTCGCCGGCGACCGTCGCACGAGTACGGTAAACCGCGTCAGCCGGGGCGGAGTTCGGGACGCCGATGCGAAAGTGGGAAGCGCCGCTCGGATCTTCGCCGTTTTTGGAGGAGTCAGTGGCGGCACTCCGGTGAAGCCAAGGTGCGCCAATTCGCGCACGATATCGGCGTCTTTCGACGTGCCCGCCGGCCACCGTCGCACGAGTACGGCAAACCTCGTCTGCCGGGGCGGGGTTTGCGACGCCGACGCAAAAGTGGGAACCGCCGCTCGGATGTTCGCCGTTTTTGGCAGAGTGAGTGCTGGCACTCCGGCGAAGCGAAAGAGCGTGAATGCGCCCACGAAAGTAGCGTATTTGGACGTGCTTGACGGCGACCGCCGCAGGAGTACGAAAAACCACGTCAGCCGGGGCGAGCGACCCACGGCGGTCTGGGTGCTTATCGCTGCTATTATAGGGGCACCCCGGCAGACGCAGAAAGAAAAAAAAAAAAAAAATGGGGACATGGCGTGCGTCACCGTGCGGCTTCGCAGCGTTGCCGAAGTCGCCGAGCCCTTCGACTGAGCCGAACGGCGGACAGGGAACGTTGGTCGGCCGTTCTAACCTGTCGGTGCCACGCCGAGACGTCGTTAAGGAAAACCGCGTCGTGGGCCTCTACGACGCCGTCGAGTCGTTGTACGTTTGGTGTCCAGCGTGTCGGCGGCGAGTAGCGGACACGTCGTTCACGACTTCGGTCTTTCGCAGTCGACGCGAACTTGCGGAGAGTCGTGGTGCCTCACGTTTTCGGCAGAAACCGCGGCGGAATTTTCCCGTGCGTGCGCGCACGACCTCGGTGCTGTGCCGTCAGCGTAGTGTTGCACAAACTCGTGGCCTACCCAAGGTGCGGTACGTTTGCGGCCGTATCCTCGGTGGGAATTTCGTGAGTAGGGTCGCAAATTCTACGACCTCGGCGGGTTTGAGAGCGACGTAGACTTGTGGCACGCTCAACGTGCCACACGTTTCGGGGCACACCCGCGGTGAAATTTTCTCGAGTACGCTCGTATTAGTGCCCAAGGAGGTCTGGGTACTTATCGCTGCTATTATGTGGGGGTTCTCGTGAGCGGCGTACGCGAAAGCGACCGGGTGTCTGATATGCGGCGGGCTTCGGCCTCGTCAAGCGTGTCCTCGGGTCTGCTCCAGGGGAATCCACGGCAGTCGTCTGCAGCCTCATCCGCTTGATGCGTTAGGGGCTGGTTGTCGGACGGTGCCGTTTTACCACGATATCGAGGTGTGTTCCGTGTCGTCCTCGGGCGATTCAGATGCGAAAGCGCCGAAGACGCGGGCGTGACCCGTCGTCTGGCGGCTTTGCAGTCTCGGCTCCGTTGCTAGTTCCGGCCGGTCCACCGACAGTGCAGCGGGCTTGGGCAACCCGCACGGCGCGACCGAGTCGATGCAACGAAAAAGAGCGAGCATGAACGTGCTTCTTGCCGCACGGCTCCCACTCGTCTTTCGGGAAGGTTGTGCCGTAGCGAGCTCGAACGCCGTCATCTCGGAGTGCAAAATAAGCGTGTTGGGGCGCCTGAAGGTGGCCTCCGCCGCACACAGACTGCGTCCGGCCCGCCGAAGGCGAGGACGGACGCGCAGTCGAACGATTACCTGGTTGATCCTGCCAGTAATCATATGCTTGTCTCAAAGATTAAGCCATGCATGTCTAAGTACATGCCGAAATAAGGCGAAACCGCGAATGGCTCATTAAATCAGTTATGGTTCCTTAGATCGTTTCTTCCTACTTGGATAACTGTGGCAATTCTAGAGCTAATACATGCAGTGAGCCTGGAGCCCTTTGGGTAACGGGTGCTTTTATTAGACCAAGATCGATCGGGTTTCGGCCCGTATTGTGTGGTGACTCTGGATAACTTTGTGCTGATCGCATGGCCACGAGCCGGCGACGTTTCTTTCAAGTGTCTGCCTTATCAACTTTCGATGGTAGGTTACTTGCTTACCATGGTTGTTACGGGTAACGGAGAATCAGGGTTCGATTCCGGAGAGGGAGCCTGAGAAACGGCTACCACATCCAAGGAAGGCAGCAGGCGCGCAAATTACCCACTCCCGGCACGGGGAGGTAGTGACGAAAAATAACAATACGGGACTCTTTTGAGGCCCCGTAATTGAAATGAGTACACTCTAAATCCTTTAACGAGGATCAATTGGAGGGCAAGTCTGGTGCCAGCAGCCGCGGTAATTCCAGCTCCAATAGCGTATACTAAAGCTGCTGCGGTTAAAAAGCTCGTAGTTGGATCTCAGTTCCAGACGAGTAGTGCATCTACCCGATGCGACGGCTCGGACTGAACATCATGCCGGTTCTTTCTTGGTGCACTTCATTGTGTGCCTCGAGATGGCCGGTGCTTTTACTTTGAAAAAATTAGAGTGCTCAACGCAGGCGAGTCGCCTGAATAAACTTGCATGGAATAATAGAACAAGACCTCGTTTCTGTTCTGTTGGTTTTTGGAATACGAGGTAATGATTAAGAGGGACGGACGGGGGCATTCGTATTGCGGCGCTAGAGGTGAAATTCTTGGACCGTCGCAAGACGAACTACTGCGAAAGCATTTGCCAAGAATGTTTTCATTGATCAAGAACGAAAGTCAGAGGTTCGAAGGCGATCAGATACCGCCCTAGTTCTGACCATAAACGATGCCAACCAGCGATCCGCCTGAGTTACTCAAATGACTCGGCGGGCAGCTTCCGGGAAACCAAAGTATTTGGGTTCCGGGGGAAGTATGGTTGCAAAGCTGAAACTTAAAGGAATTGACGGAAGGGCACCACCAGGAGTGGAGCCTGCGGCTTAATTTGACTCAACACGGGAAAACTTACCCGGCCCGGACACTGGGAGGATTGACAGATTGAGAGCTCTTTCTTGATTCGGTGGATGGTGGTGCATGGCCGTTCTTAGTTGGTGGAGCGATTTGTCTGGTTAATTCCGATAACGAACGAGACTCTAGCCTATTAAATAGGTGCGGGGTTCCCAGCACCTTACAACCTTCTTAGAGGGACAAGCGGCTCCTAGCCGCACGAAACAGAGCAATAACAGGTCTGTGATGCCCTTAGATGTCCGGGGCCGCACGCGCGCTACACTGAAGGAAGCAGCGTGTCTTTATCCCTGTCTGAAAAGACTGGGTAACCCGTGGAACTTCTTTCGTGATTGGGATAGGGGCTTGCAATTGTTCCCCTTGAACGAGGAATTCCCAGTAAGCGCGAGTCATAAGCTCGCGTTGATTACGTCCCTGCCCTTTGTACACACCGCCCGTCGCTACTACCGATTGAATGATTTAGTGAGGTCTTCGGACCGATGTCCGGCGCGGCCTTTCGGTTGCGCCGGTCTGTTGGAAAGATGACCAAACTTGATCATTTAGAGGAAGTAAAAGTCGTAACAAGGTTTCCGTAGGTGAACCTGCGGAAGGATCATTAACGGATTGTGAAGGGTGAGCGCCTCAGCTGCGTCTGCGCCCGACACTTTCTGCCGCTGACCCCGTTTGGACGCGGGGTCGGCTTTTCCCCACGGGGCTGCCTGAATGTGGAGCGGCACCCCGTGACAAATTGTTGCGCCCAGCGGACGCCAACACCGCGACCTTGGACGGTCGGCCAGGTGGCGGACGCGGGTACAAACGGCGCAACGCACTCATAGGTCGGCTTTCGACCCGCCACTGCACCGTGGCTCGAAGCGCTCGAAATGCGCGACCCGACCGCTGCGGGACCGCCTAGTACTGTAAACAGGAGCGGCGGAGCGCGAACGGCGAGTCGTGGTTACGTCGGTAGAAGGCGAGGCTGCGCGTTCCCGAAACGCCAGCCGAGTGCCCTCCCGACCGTTCGAGCGTGCAAGAACGAGACCCGACAATCGCGCGGCGACTGCCAAGTACGAGAGGAACGGCACAAGCGTCGGCGGTCGGTCAAGGAACTGGCGATGTGACGGGTCCGCTGTGCACCAGTGCATACCGTCCCGCCGTCCGCGGCAAGCGCCTCCGCGTCCTCGGGTGACGGAGGCTGCCGGTCGGTTCTTGCAGGCGAGGGATCTCGCTGGCACCGGTTCGCGTTGACGCGCGGCCGGTCATGGCACGGCGATGCGACGGCCGAGGTGCGCAGTACTCGATGGAGGAACCGCACGCTCCGATGACCGTCCCGCCCTCCGCGGCGTATGCGTACCGACCGTAATGGTTGCAGCAGCGCCGGCCGGCTTTTGAATTCGCCACACGAAACACGGTGCGAGATCGCGGTTAGGGGAGCGTCGACGTTGCCAGGCGTTTTGCTTGCTGCCGAGGGAAAGGCGGCACGGCCACGTCGCGCTCGTCGCGATTAGCGGGTCTGCGCGCTTTGGGAAGGTGCCGCAACGACTTGCCGAAAGAGGAAGCACGGAAGAACGAGGGACTTGGACGTCCCGACAATTGAACGCACTTGCGGCCAGGCCCTTGCTGGCTTCGTTCTTCCGCCTCGAGTAGGCTCGTACGCGGCTCCGGCGCCGAAAGTGGTCCTTGGCACCGACTTCGGTGGACGTGGGAAGTGCCGCGCAAGTACGGCGCGCCTGGCTCCACCTGTTGGCTAAAGTAGGCAGCCGGATCGGCATTTTGGTGTGCGGTGGCAAACCGTGGATGCGAAAAAAGCTTGTGCGATTTCGTGGAACAAAAAGCGGGGGTCCCCCTTTTTATGCGGAGGAGACCGACCCGCCTGCCGTGGTGAACCGCGACGCCACGGTAAAAACGGGAGAGGCTTGTCGATGGGACCGTGCATCCCGCGCTCCACGGAGGCCGGGAGGCGGCCGCCCGAGGAAATGTGTAGCCGTCGAGGCCCGCATCTGCGTGCACTCTTATCCAAATGGGTGTACCGCAGGCATTTTCTGGTTAGGCGGGCCAATGAGAGCGAGCACACAACGATACCTACGGGTCCGGCTTGGAGAACCGGCTTCGACGCCTCCCGAGTATTTATAGAGGGGTGGACCACGAAAGCACTCGCAAGTAGCGAAAGCGAAACGCCGTCCGAAACACACCGTTTGCTCGATTTGCGGCAGCCGAAAAAGGCGCGGCAGAGTTTTGGAGTCCAAGCGTGCGCTGAAAAGCGCCCTTCTTGGCCACTGTTTGGCCGAGTGCCAGAAACGTTTGGTTTTGACTGTACGGAATTGAACAAACACTTTTTCACGACTCTAAGCGGTGGATCACTCGGTTCTCGGGTCGATGAAGAACGCAGCCAGCTGCGAGACTTGGTGTGAATTGCAGGACACACTGAGCACTGATTCTTTGAACGCACATTGCGGCCTTGGGTCTTCCCTTGGCTTCGTCTGTCTGAGGGTCGGATCACATATCAAGAGAGCCTTCGGCGCACAAGGGAACGTGAGCCGTCGACTCGTTTTGACCGCGTCGGCAACACGGACAGCACGCTGAACACCTCACAGCGAGCGCCAACAGCGGCCACTCAAGGGCGAGACGGTGGCGACCGTCGTGCCAGAGCCCAACCGAAACGGGGGCGACCGACTGCATTGAGGATGTGGCACCTCGTTGAGACCGCCGCAGGACTTCGAGTCGGAAGGAAGCCTGCAGGGAAAGTGCGGTCGAGGTTGCGTACTCCTCTCTGCGACCGGGCGCGCAAGAGCTGCGAGAGCCACGGACGCGCAACTTTAACGCACGGTAAACACGAGGAGCGAAAGCCGGCCAGCAAAGCTTCTCCAGCCGTGCGCAAAGTGCGCGAGATCGCAGCCTTGCGTTGCGCTTGTTGCCCTCGAAGTAAGCAGGGTGTCCCGTAGACCGGGCGCTCGAACACGCTGCGGGGCCGTGCCTCCTCCAGGCTTTGCCGCGCGAACAGGGAACGTTCGCGCGCAAAGCGCAGGGAGGTGAGGAGGCTGCGCCCGACGTTTGCGGTTCGCTGCGTACGCGGTTGATGCGGAGAGCACGGCGCGACGACTTGCCGCGAAGCGGAAAAAGTCTCCCGCACGAGTTGGCGAAACGTTGGC
>NW_027465031.1:67500-73746 GCF_043290135.1 Rhipicephalus microplus
GACGCGTTTTTTTTTTTCTTTCGCCCCGGCTGACGCAGTTTTCGCGCCGCCCCGGCTGACGCGGTTTCGTGCCGCCCCGGCAGACGCGGTTTTTTGCGCCGCCCCGGCTGACGCGGTTTTTGCCGCCCCGGCTGACGCAGTTCGGACTTAGCACTTTTCGGCTGTGCCTGGCTGGCGGCCCACTCACTCGATCGCCATGTCTGTTTGCCACAGTTTTCCCGGTGGTGCCGCACCCGGGCTCGCCCCGGCAGACGCGTTTTTTTTTTTTTCTTTCGCCCCGGCTGACGCAGTTTTCGCGCCGCCCCGGCTGACGCGGTTTCGTGCCGCCCCGGCAGACGCGGTTTTTTGCGCCGCCCCGGCTGACGCGGTTTTTGCCGCCCCGGCTGACGCAGTTCGGACTTAGCACTTTTCGGCTGTGCCTGGCTGGCGGCCCACTCACTCGATCGCCATGTCTGTTTGCCACAGTTTTCCCGGTGGTGCCGCACCCGGGCTCGCCCCGGCTGACGCAGTTTTCGCGCCGCCCCGGCTGACGCGGTTTCGTGCCGCCCCGGCAGACGCGGTTTTCGCGCCGCCCCGGCTGACGCGGTTTCGTGCCGCCCCGGCAGACGCAGTTCGGACTTAGCACTTTTCGGCTGTGCCTGGCTGGCGGCCCACTCACTCGATCGCCATGTCTGTTTGCCACAGTTTTCCCGGTGGTGCCGCACCCGGGCTCGCCCCGGCTGACGCAGTTTTCGCGCCGCCCCGGCTGACGCGGTTTCGTGCCGCCCCGGCAGACGCGGTTTTCGCGCCGCCCCGGCTGACGCGGTTTCGTGCCGCCCCGGCAGACGCAGTTCGGACTTAGCACTTTTCGGCTGTGCCTGGCTGGCGGCCCACTCACTCGATCGCCATGTCTGTTTGCCACAGTTTTCCCGGTGGTGCCGCACCCGGGCTCGCCCCGGCAGACGCAGTTTTCGCGCCGCCCCGGCAGACGCGGTTTTCGCGCCGCCCCGGCTGACGCGGTTTTTGCCGCCCCGGCTGACGCAGTTCGGACTTGGCACTTTTTGGGCTGAGCCTGGCTGGCGGCCCACTCACTCGATCGCCATGTCTGTTTGCCACAGTCTTCCCGGTGGTGCCGCACCCGGGCTCGCCCCGGCAGACGCGTTTTTTTTTCTTTCGCCCCGGCAGACGTGGTTCCCCCCCCCCTTTTCGCTCGCCCCGGCTGACGAGGTTTTCGCGCCGCCCCGGCTGACGCAGTTTTCGCGCCGCCCCGGCTGACGCGGTTTCGTGCCGCCCCGGCTGACGCGGTTTTCGCGCCGCCCCGGCTGACGCGGTTTTTGCGTCGCCCCGGCTGACACGGTTCGGACTTTGCACTTTTCGGCTGTGCCTGGCTGGCGGCCCACTCACTCGATCGCCATGTCTGTTTGCCACAGTTTTCCCGGTGGTGCCGCACCCGGGCTTGCCCCGGCAGACGCGTTTTTTTTTTTTCTTTTCGCCCCGGCTGACGCAGTTTTCGCCCCGCCCCGGCTGACGCGGTTTCGTGCCGCCCCGGCAGACGCGGTTTTTTGCGCCGCCCCGGCTGACGCGGTTTTTGCCGCCCCGGCTGACGCAGTTCGGACTTTGCACTTTTTGGCTGAGCCTGGCTGGCGGCCCACTCACTCGATCGCCATGTCTGTTTGCCACAGTTTTCCCGGTGGTGCCGCACCCGGGCTCGCCCCGGCAGACGCGTTTTTTTTTTTCCTTCGCCCCGGCAGACGTGGTTCCCCCCCCCCCCTCCGTCTTTCTTTTTGTTTTTTTTTTCGCCGCGGCTGAAGTGGATTTTTCGGTGCCTCGACGCCCCGGTAGTCGCGGTTTTTCCGTTTCCGCACGGCCCCGGCTGACGCTGCTCGGTCACAGTCGCCTTTTGTGAGGATTGCAGACTTCTTGAGCGCGGGTGTTTTTTTTTTGTTGTTGTTGTTGTTTTATTACGCATTCGCTCCAGCAGACGCTGTTTAGACTTTTTGTTTCCTCTTTTATCCTGCGACGAGGTGACGAGGTTTATTCGGTGCCCCGCCGCCCCGGCTGAAGTGATTTTTCCTGTCCCGTGCCGCCCCGGCTGACGCGGTTGGGACTTCGCGTTTGTTCGGCCGCCACGGGTTTTGGCGCACTCGCTCGGTTGCTTGTTGTTGCCACTTGTTGCGAACCCAGGTTTCTTGAGCGAGCGCGGGCGTTTTTTCTTCCTTTCTTTCTTTGTTCTATGTGTTAGCGAATCGGCCTTTAATATCACACGAGGACTCACAACCAACAATTTTCAGTTTGAAGTGTAAAAAATCTGCAGGTGTTGACGTAACTGACTTGCCCCGTACCCTTGAGTACATCCATGAAGTTCTCGTAGTACTACTAAATCGCATTATTCCAAGTGGAGAAATTCCCATAAACTTGCAAACCTCTACACGAAAATCGGTGCGCGTGATAAAGTTGAAAATTATCGTCCGATATCAAATGTGCCTTCTATAACACAAATTCTAGGAAAAAAAAAAAAAAACACTTGTTCGCCGTTCTCTGCGCCGTGACTGGCAGCACTCCGGCGAAGCGAAACGGGGTCGATTCGAGCACGATATCGGCGTCTTTCGACGTGCTCGCCGGCGACCGTCGCACGAGTACGTCGCACGAGCGCGTCTGCCGGGGCGCCGTTTGCGAAGCCGACGCAAAAGTGGGAACCGCCGCTCGGATGATCGCCGCTTTCGGCAGAGTGAGTGTTGGCACTCCGGGGAAGCGAAACAGCGTGAATGCGCCCACGAAATCGGCGTATTTTGAAGTGCCCGCCGGCGACCGTCGCACGAGTACGGTAAACCGCGTCAGCCGGGGCGTAGTTCGGGACGCCGACGAAAAAGTGGGAAGCGCAACTCGGATCTTCGCCGTTTTTGCAGGAGTGAGTGGCGGCCCTCCTGCGAGACCAAGAAGCATCGATTCGTGCACGAATTCGGCGCCTTTCGACGTGATCGCCGGCGACCGTCGCTCGAGTAGGGCAAACCGCGTCTGCCGGGGCGGGCTTCGGGACGCCGATGCGAAAGTGGGAAACGCTGCTCGGATGTTCGCCGTTTTTGGCCGAGTGAGTGCTGGCACTCGGGCGAAGCCAAACGGGGCCGATTACGGCACGATATCGGCGTCTTTCGACGTGCCCGGCGGCGACCGTCGCACGAGTACGGTAAACCGCGTCAGCCCGGGCGGAGTTCGGGACGCCGATGCGAAAGTGGAGAACGCCGCTCGGATCTTCGCCGTTTTTGGAGGAGTGAGTGGCGGCACTCCGGAGAAGCCAAGGAGCGCCAATTAGCGCACGATATCGGCGTCTTTCGACGCGCTCGCCGGCGACCGTCGAACGAGTAGGGCAAACCGCGTCTGCCGGGGCGGGGTTTACGACGCCGACGCAAAAGTGGGAACCGCCGCTCGGATGTTGGCCGTTTTTGGCAGAGTGAGTGCTGGCACACCGGCGACGCGAAAGAGCGCGAAAGCGCCCACGAAAGTGGCGTATTTGGACGTGCTTGACGGCGACCGCTGCAGGAGTACGAAAAACCACGTCAGCCGGGGCGAGCGACCCACGGCGGTCTGGGTGCTTATCGCTGCTATTATAGGGGCACCCCGGCAGACGCAGAAAAAAAAAATTTTTTTTCGACCTTCTTTTTTGCTGGTCGAGCTCGGGTAACCCAGGTCGCAATGGGAGCCGCGCACGAAAGCGGCGTCGCGAGACGCGTTCGCGGTCGCTAGTCGCACGAGCTCGGCAACCGCGTCAGCCGGCGCGGAGTTCGGGATGCCGACGGCTAAGTGGGTACCGCTGCTCGGATGTTCGCCGTTTTTGGCCGAGTGAGTGCTGGCACTCCGGCGAAGCGAAACGGGGCCGATTCGGGCACGATATCGGCGTATTTCGACGTGCTCGCCGGCGACCGTCGCACGAGTACGGCAAAGCGCGTCTGCCGGGGCGAGGTTTGCGATGCCGACGAAAAAGTGGGAAGCGCCGCTCGGATCTTCGCCGTTTTTGCAGGAGTGAGTGGCGGCCCTCCTGCGAGACCAAGAAGCATCGACTCGCGCACGATATCGGTGTCTTTCGACGTGCCCGCCGGCCACCGCCGCACGAGTACGGCAAACCGCGTATGCCGGGGCGGGGTTGGCGACGCCGACGCAAAAGTGGGAACCGCCACTAGGATGTTCGCCGTTTTTGGCAGAGTGAGTGCTGGCACACCGGCGACGCGAAAGAGCGCGAAAGCGCCCACGAAAGTGGCGTATTTGGACGTGCTTGACGGCGACCGCTGCAGGAGTACGAAAAACCACGTCAGCCGGGGCGAGCGACCCACGGCGGTCTGGGTGCTTATCGCTGCTATTATAGGGGCACCCCGGCAGACGCAGAAAAAAAAAATTTTTTTTCGACCTTCTTTTTTGCTGGTCGAGCTCGGGTAACCCAGGTCGCAATGGGAGCCGCGCACGAAAGCGGCGTCGCGAGACGCGTTCGCGGTCGCTAGTCGCACGAGCTCGGCAACCGCGTCAGCCGGCGCGGAGTTCGGGATGCCGACGGCTAAGTGGGTACCGCTGCTCGGATGTTCGCCGTTTTTGGCCGAGTGAGTGCTGGCACTCCGGCGAAGCGAAACGGGGCCGATTCGGGCACGATATCGGCGTATTTCGACGTGCTCGCCGGCGACCGTCGCACGAGTACGGCAAAGCGCGTCTGCCGGGGCGAGGTTTGCGATGCCGACGAAAAAGTGGGAAGCGCCGCTCGGATCTTCGCCGTTTTTGCAGGAGTGAGTGGCGGCCCTCCTGCGAGACCAAGAAGCATCGACTCGCGCACGATATCGGTGTCTTTCGACGTGCCCGCCGGCCACCGCCGCACGAGTACGGCAAACCGCGTATGCCGGGGCGGGGTTGGCGACGCCGACGCAAAAGTGGGAACCGCCACTAGGATGTTCGCCGTTTTTGGCAGAGTGAGTGCTGGCACTCCGGCGAAGCGAAAGAGCGCGAATGCGCCCACGAAAGTGGCGTGTTTGGACGTGCTTGACGACGACCACCGCAGGAAAACGAAAAACCACGTCAGCCGGGGCGAGCGACCCATGGCGGTCTGGGTGCTTATCGCTGCTATTATAGGGGCACCCCGGCAGACGCAAAAAAAAAAAAATTTTTTTTCGACATTCTTTCTTGCTCGTCGACCTCGGGTGACCCAGGTCGCAGTGGGAGCCGCGCACGAAAGCGGCGTCGCGAGACGGCTTCGCGGTCGCTAGTCGCACGAGCTCGGCAACCGCGTCTGCCGGGGCGGAGTTCGGGACGCCGACGGCTAAGTGGGAACCGCCGCTCGGATGTTCGCCGTTTGTGGCCGAGTGAGTGCTGGCACTCCGGCGAAGCCAAACGGGGCCGATTCCGGCACGATATCGCGTCTTTCTACGTGCTCGCCGGCGACCGTCGCACGAGTACGGCAAAGTGCGTCTGCCGGGGCGGGGTTTGCGACGCGTACGCAATAGTGAGAACCGTCGCTCGGATGTTCGTCGTCTTTCGCCGAGCCAGTGCTGGCACTCCGGCGAAGCCGAACGGAGCCGATTCGGGCACGATATCGGCGTCTTTCCACGTGCTCGCCGGCGACCGTCGCACGAGTACGGTAAACCGCGTCAGCCGGGGGCGGAGTTCGGGACGCCGATGCGAAAGTGGGAAGCGCCGCTCGGATCTTCGCCGTTTTTGGAGGAGTCAGTGGCGGCACTCCGGTGAAGCCAAGGTGCGCCAATTCGCGCACGATATCGGCGTCTTTCGACGTGCCCGCCGGCCACCGTCGCACGAGTACGGCAAACCTCGTCTGCCGGGGCGGGGTTTGCGACGCCGACGCAAAAGTGGGAACCGCCGCTCGGATGTTCGCCGTTTTTGGCAGAGTGAGTGCTGGCACTCCGGCGAAGCGAAAGAGCGTGAATGCGCCCACGAAAGTAGCGTATTTGGACGTGCTTGACGGCGACCGCCGCAGGAGTACGAAAAACCACGTCAGCCGGGGCGAGCGACCCACGGCGGTCTGGGTGCTTATCGCTGCTATTATAGGGGCACCCCGGCAGACGCAGAAAGAAAAAAAAAAAAAAAAATGGGGACATGGCGTGCGTCACCGTGCGGCTTCGCAGCGTTGCCGAAGTCGCCGAGCCCTTCGACTGAGCCGAACGGCGGACAGGGAACGTTGGTCGGCCGTTCTAACCTGTCGGTGCCACGCCGAGACGTCGTTAAGGAAAACCGCGTCGTGGGCCTCTACGACGCCGTCGAGTCGTTGTACGTTTGGTG
>NW_027465032.1:0-73006 GCF_043290135.1 Rhipicephalus microplus
AGTTTCTAGTTGTGGAATTTCAAGTTGCGGAGTCTCAAGCTGTGGAGTTTCTAGTTGTTGAGTTTTTAGTTGTGGAGTTTTTAGTTGTTGAGTTTCTAGTTTGAAGTCTCTAGTTGTAGATTCTCTAGTTGTGGAGTCTCTAGTTTAGGAGTTTCTAGTGGAAGAGTTTTTAGTTGTGGAGTGTCTAGTTGTGGAGTTTCCAGTTGTGGAGTTTCGAGTTGTGGAGTTTCTAGTTGCAGAGTCTCTAGTTGTGGAGTTTCAAGTTGTGGAGTCTCTAGTTGTGGAGTTTCTAGTTGCCGAGTTTCTAGTTGCGGAGTCCCTAGTTGTGGAGTTTCCAGTTGCGGAGTCTCAAGCTGTGGAGTTTCTAGTTGTTGAGTTTTTAGTTGTGGAGTTTCTAGTTGTTGAGTTTCTAGTTTGAAGTCTCTAGTTGTAGATTCTCTAGTTGTGGAGTCTCTAGCTTAGGAATTTCTAGTTGAAGAGTTTTTAGTTGTGGAGTGTCTATTTGTGGAGTTTCCAGTTGTGGAGTTTCGAGTTGTGGAGTTGCGGAGTCTCTAGTTGTGGAGTTTCTAGTTGCAGAGTCTCTAGTTGTGCAGTTTCTAGTTGCGGAGTCCCTAGTTGTGGAGTTTCTAGTTGCGGAGTCTCAAGATGTGGAGTTTCTAGTTTTTGAGTTTTTAGTTGTGGAGTTTCTAAATGTTGACTTTCTAGTTTGAAGTCTCTAGTTGTAGATTTTCTAGTTGTGGAGTCTCTAGTTTAGGAATTTCTAGTTGAAAGTTTTTAGCTTTGGAGTTTCTAGTTGTGGAGTTTTGAGTTGTGGAGTTTCTAGCTGCAGAGTTTCTAGTTGCAGTCTCTGGCTGTGGAGTTTCTAGTTGCGGAGTCTCTAGTTGTAGAGTTTCTAGTTGTGGAGTTTCTAGTTGTGGAGTTTTTAGTTGTGGAAATTTTAGTTGTGGAGTTTCTAGATATGGAATTTCTAGTTGCCGAGTCTCTATTGGTGGAGTTTGTAGTTGTGGAGTTTGTAGTTGTGGAGTTTTTAGTTGTGGAGTCTCTAGTTGCGGAGTTTCTAGTTGTGGAGTTTCTAGTTGTGGAGTTTCTAGTTGTGGAGTTTCTGGTTGTGGAGTTTCTAGTTGAGGAGTTTCAAGTTGTGGAGTTTCTAGTTGTAGAGTCTCTAGTTGCGGAGTTTCTAGTTGTGAAGTTTCTAGTTGTGGAGTTTCTAGTTTTGGAGTTTCTAGTTGTGGAGTTTCTAGCTGTAGAGTCTCCTGTTGCGGAGTTTCTAGTTGCGGAGTTTCTAGTTGGGGAGTTTCCAGTTGTGGAGTTTCTAGTTTTGGAGTTTCTAGTTGTGGAGTCTCAAGGTGTGGAGTTTAAACTTGTGGAGTTTCAAGTTGTGGAGTCTATAGTTGTTGAGTTCCTAGTTGTAGATTTTCTAGTTGTGGAGTATCTAGTTATGGATTTTCCAGTTGTGGAGTTTCTAGTTGTTGAGTTGCGGAGTCTCTAGTTGTTGAGTTTCTAGTTGCGCAGTTTCTAGTTGTGGAGTTTCAAGTTGCGGAGTCTCAAGCTGTGGAGTTTCTAGTTGTTGAGTTTTTAGTTCTGGAGTTTTTAGTTGTTGAGTTTCTAGTTTGAAGTCTCTAGTTGTAGATTCTCTAGTTGTGGAGTCTCTAGTTTAGGAGTTTCTAGTTGAAGAGTTTTTAGTTGTGGAGTCTCTAGTTGTGGAGTTTCCAGTTGTAGAGTTTCGAGTTGTGGAGTTTCTAGTTGCAGTGTCTCTAGTTGTGGAGTTTCAAGTTGTGAAGTTTCTAGTTGTTGAGTTTTTAGTTGTGGAGTTTCTAGTTGTTGAGTTTCTAGTTTGAAGTCTCTAGTTGTAGATTCTCTAGTTGTCGAGTCTCTAGTTTAGGAATTTCTAGTTGAAGAGTTTTTAGTTGTGGAGTGTCCAGTTGTGGAGTTTCCAGTTGTGGAGTTTCGAGTTGTGGAGTTGCGGAGTCTCTAGTTGTGGAGTTTCTAGTTGCAGAGTCTCTAGTTGTGCAGTTTCCAGTTGTGGAGTTTCTAGTTGTGGAGTTTCAAGTTGTGGAGTCTCTAGTTGTGGAGTTTCTAGTTGCGGAGTATCTAGTTGTGGATTTTCCAGTTGTAGTTTCGAGTTGTGGAGTTGCGGAGTCTCTTGTTGTGGAGTCTCTAGTTGTGGAGTTTCTAGTTGCGGAGTATCTAGTTGTGGATTTTCCAGTTGTGGAGTTTCTAGTTGTGGAACTGCGGAGTCTCTGGTTGTGGAGTTTCTAGTTGTGGAGTTTCTAGTTGTGGAGTTTCGATTTGTGGTGTCTCTAGTTGTGGAGTTTCTAGTTGTGGAGTTTCTAGTTGTGGAGTTTCCAGTTGCGGAGTATCCAGTTGTGGAGTTTCCAGTTGTAGAGTTTCCAGTTGTGAAGTATCTAGTTGTGAAGTTTCCAGTTGTGGAGTATCTAGTTGTGGAGTTTCAAGTTGTGGAGTTTCTAGTTGCGGAGTTTCTAGTTGCAGAGATTTTAATAACGGAGTATCTAGTTGTGGAGTTGCGGAGTCTCTGGTTGTGGAGTTTCTATTTGTGGAGTTTCTAGTTGTGGAGTTTCAAGTTGTGGAGTCTCTAGTTGTGGAGTTTCTAGTTGTGGATTTTACAGTTGTGAAGTATCTATTTGTGGAGTTTCTAGTGGCGGAGTTTCTAGTTGTGGAGTTTCTAGTGTTGGAGTTTTGAGTTGTGGAGTTTCTAGTGGTGGAGTTTCTAGTTGCGGAATCTCTAGCTGTGGATTTTCTAGTTACGGAACCTAAAGTTGTGAGGTTTCAAGTTGTGGAGTCTCTAGTTGTGGAGTTTCTAGTTGTAAAGTTTCTAGTTGTGGAGTCTCTACTTGTGTAGTTTATAGCTGCGGAGTTTCCAGTTGCGGAGTTTCTATTTGTGAAGTTTCTAGTTGCGGAGTTTCTAGTTGCAGAGTTTCTGGTTGTGGAGTTTCTAGTACCGAAGTCTCTAGTTGTGGAGTTTCTAGTTGTGGAGTTTCTAGTTGTGGAGTTTCCAGTTGTGGTGTTTTTAGTTGTGGAGTTTCAAGTTGTGGAGTCTAGTTGTGGAGTTTCTAGTTGTGGAGTTTCTAGTTGCGGAGTCCCTAGTTGTGGAGTTTCTAGTTGCGGAGTCTCTAGTTGTGGAGTTTCTAGTTGAGGAGTTTCTAGTTGTAGAGTTTTTAGTTTTTGAGTGTCTAGTTGTGAAGTTTCAAGTTCTGGAGTTTCGAGTTGTGGAGTTTCGAATTGTGGAGTTTTGAGTTGTTGAGTTTCAAGTTGTGGAGTTTCTAGTTGTGGGGTTTCTAGTTGCGGAATCTCTAGTTGTTGATTTTCTTGTTGCGGAACTTAAGGCTGTGAGGTTTCAAGTTGTGGAGTTTCAAGTTGTGGAGTTTCTAGTTGTGGAGTTTCTAGTTGCGGAGTTTCTAGTTGTGGAGTTTCTAGCTGCGGAGTTTCTAGTTGCAAGGTCTCTAGATGTGGAATTTCTAGTTGTAGAGTTTCTAGTTGTGGAGTCTCTAGTTGCGGAGTTTCTAGTTGTGAAGTTTCTAGTTGTGTAGTTTCTGGTTGTGGAGTTTTTAGTTGTGGAGTTTCAAGTTGTGGAGACTCTAGTTGTGGAGTTTCTAGTTGTGGAGTCTCTAGTTGCGGAGTTTTTAGTTGTGGAGTTGCTAGTGTTGGAGTTTCTAGTTGTGGAGTTTCAGGTTGTGGAGTTTCTAGTAGCAGAGATTCTAGTTGCGGAGTCTCTGGTTGTGGAGGTTCTAGTTATGGAGTTTCTAGTTGTGGAGTTTCTAGTCGTGGAGTATCTAGTTGTGGAGTTGCTAGTTGTGGAATTTCTAGGTGTGAAGTTCCTGGTTGTGGAGTTTCTAGTTGCAGTGATTCTAGTTGCGGAGTCTATGGTTGTTGAGGTTCTACTTGTAGAGTTTCTAGTTGTGAAGTTTCAGTCTTGAAGTTTCTAGTTGTGGAGTCTCAAGTTGTGGAGTTTAAAGTGGTGGAGTCTCAAGTTGTGGAATTTCTAGTTGTAGAGTTTTTAGTTGTGGAGTTTCTAGTTGTTGAGTTTCTAGTTTTGAAGTCTCTAGTTGTGCAGTCTCTAGTTATGGAGTCTCTAGTTTAGGAGTTTCTAGTTGTAGAGTTTTTAGTTGTGGAGTGTCTAGTTGTGGAGTTTCCAGTTGTGGAGTTTCCAGTTGTGGAGTTTCGAGTTGTGGAGTTTCTTGTTGTGGAGTTTTGAGTTGTGGAGTTTCTAGTTGTGGAGTTTCTAGTTGCAGAATCTCTAGCTGTGGATTTTCTAGTTGAGGAACTTAAGGTTGTGAGGTTTCAAGTTGTGGAGTTTCTAGTTGTGGAGTTTCTAGTTGTGGAGTTTCTAGTTGTGGAGTTTCTAGTTGTGGAGTCTCTAGTGTTGGAGTTTCTAGCTACGGAGTTTTTAATTGCGGAGTTTCTATTTGTGGAGTTTCTAGCTGCAGAGTTTCTAGTTGCAGAGTCTCTGGTTGTGGAGTTTCTAGTTGCGGAGTCTCTAGTTGTGGAGTTTCTAGTTGTGGAGTTTCTAGTTGTGGAGTTTTTAGTTGTGGAGTTTTCAGTTGTGGAGTTTCTAGATATGGAATTTCTAGTTGCCGAGTCTCTATTGGTGGAGTTTGTAGTTGTGGAGTTTCTAGTTGTGGAGTTTTTAGTTGTTGAGTCTCTAGTTGTGGAGTTTCTAGTTGTAGAGTTTTTAGTTTTTGAGTGTCTAGTTGTGAAGTTTCAAGTTCTGGAGTTTGGAATTGTGGAGTTTCGAATTGTGGAGTTTTGAGTTGTGGAGTTTCAAGTTGTGGAGTTTCTAGTTGTGAGTTTCTAGTTGCGGAATCTCTAGTTGTGGATTTTCTAGTTGCGGAACTTAAGGCTGTGAGGTTTCAAGTTGTGGAGTTTCAAGTTGTGGAGTTTCTAGTTGTGGAGTCTCAAGTTGTGGAGTTTAAAGTTGTGGAGTTTCAAGTTGCGGAGTCTCTAGTTGTGGAGTTTCTAGTTGTGGAGTTTCTAGTTGTGGAGTTTTTAGTTGTGGACTTTCTAGACATTAATTTTCTTGTAGCCGAGTCTCTATTTGTGGAGCTTGTAGTTGTGGAGTTTGTAGTTGTGGAGTTTCTAGTTGTGGAGTCTCTAGTTGCAGAGTTTCTAGTTGTGGAGTTTCTAGTTGTGGAGTTTCTAGTTGTGGAGTTTCTGGTTGTGGAGTTTCTAGTTGTGGAGTTTCAAGTTGTGGAGTTTCTAGTTGTGGAGTCTCAAGTTGTGGAGTTTAAAGTTGTGGAGTTTCAAGTTGTGGAGTCTCTAGTTGTGGAGTTTCTAGTTGCGGAGTATCTAGTTGTGGAGTTTCCAGTTGTGTAGTTTCTAGTTGTGGAGTTGCGGAGTCTCTGGTTGTGGAGTTTCTAGTTGTGGAGTTTCTAGTTGTGGAGTTTCGAGTTGTGGAGTCTCTAGTTGTCGAGTTTCTAGTTGTGGAGTTTCCAGTTGTGTAGAATCTAGTTGTGGAGTTTTCAGTTGTGAAGTATCTAGTTGTGGAGTTTCCAGTTGTGGAGTATTTAGTTGTGAACTTTAAGTTATGGAGTTTCTAGTTGTGGAGTTTTTAATAGCGGAGTTTCTAGTTGTGAAGTTTCAAGTTGCGGAGTCTCAAGTTGTGGAGTTTCCAGTTGTGGAGTTTTTAGTTGTGGAGTTTCTAGTTGTTGAGTTTCTAGTTGTGAGTGTCTAGTTTTGCAGTTTCTAGTTGTGTAGTTTCTAGATATGGAATTTCTAGTTGCCGAGTCTGTATTTGTGGAGTTTGTAGTTGCGGAGTTTCTAGTTGTGGAGTTTCTAGTTGTGGAGTCTCTAAATGCGGAGTTTCTAGTTGTGGAGTTTCTAGTTATGGAGTTTCTAGTTGTGGAGTTTCAAGTTGTGGAGTTTTTAGTTGTGGACTTTCTAGACATGAATTTTCTCGTAGCCGAGTCTCTATTTGTGGAGCTTGTAGTTGTGGAGTTTCTAGTTGTGGAGTTTCTAGTTGTGGAGTCTCTAGTTGCAGAGTTTCTAGTTGTGGAGTTTATAGTTGTGGAGTTTCTAGTTGTGGAGTTTCTGGTTGTGGAGTTTCTAGTTGTGGAGTTTCAAGTTGTGGAGTTTCTAGTTGTGGAGTCTCAAGTTGTGGAGTTTAAAGTTGTGGAGTTTCAAGTTGCGGAGTCTCTAGTTGTGGAGTTTCTAGTTGTGGAGTTTCTAGTTGTGGAGTTTTTAGTTGTGGACTTTCTAGATATTAATTTTCTTGTAGCCGAGTCTCTATTTGTGGAGCTTGTAGTTGTGGAGTTTGTAGTTGTGGAGTTTCTAGTTGTGGAGTCTCTAGTTGCAGAGTTTCTAGTTGTGGAGTTTCTAGTTGTGGAGTTTCTAGTTGTGGAGTTTCTGGTTGTGGAGTTTCTAGTTGTGGAGTTTCAAGTTGTGGAGTTTCTAGTTGTGGAGTCTCAAGTTGTGGAGTTTCAAGTTGTGGAGTTTCAAGTTGTGGAGTCTCTAGTTGTGGAGTTTCTAGTTGCGGAGTATCTAGTTGTGGAGTTTCCAGTTGTGTAGGTTCTAGTTGTGGAGTTGCGGAGTCTCTGGTTTTGGAGTTTCTAGTTGTGGAGTTTCTAGTTGTGGAGTTTCGAGTTGTGGAGTCTCTAGTTGTCGAGTTTCTAGTTGTGGAGTTTCCAGTTGTGGAGAATCTAGTTGTGGAGTTTTCAGTTGTGAAGTACCTAGTTGTGGAGTTTCCAGTTGTGGAGTATTTAGTTGTGAACTTTAAGTTATGGAGTTTCTAGTTGCGGAGTTTTTAATAGCGGAGTTTCTAGTTGTGAAGTTTCAAGTTGCGGAGTCTCAAGTTGTGGAGTTTCCAGTTGTGGAGTTTTTAGTTGTGGAGTTTCTAGTTGTTGAGTTTCTAGTTGTGAGTGTCTAGTTTTGCAGTTTCTAGTTGTGTAGTTTCTAGATATGGAATTTCTAGTTGCCGAGTCTGTATTTGTGGAGTTTGTAGTTGCGGAGTTTCTAGTTGTGGAGTTTCTAGTTGTGGAGTCTCTAAATGCGGAGTTTCTAGTTGTGGAGTTTCTAGTTATGGAGTTTCTGGTTGTGGAGTTTCTAGTTGAGGAGTTTCAAGTTTCGGAGTTTCTAGTTGTGGAGTCTCTAGTTGCAGAGTTTCTAGTTGTGAAGTTTCTAGATGTGCAGTTTCTAGTTTTGGAGTTTCTAGTCTTGGAGTTTCTAGTTGTAGAGTCTCCTGTTGCGGAGTTTCCAGTTGCGGAGTTTCTAGTTGGGGAGTTTATAGTTGTGGAGTTTCTAGTTGTGAAGTTTCTAGTTGTGTAGTCTCAAGTTGTGGAGTTTAAACTTGTGGAGTTTCAAGTTGTGGAGTCTATAGTTGTGGAGTTCCTAGTTGTAGATTTTCTAGTTGTGGAGTATTTAGTTGTGGATTTCCAGTTGTGGAGTTTCTAGTAGTTGAGTGGCGGAGTCTCTAGTTGTTGAGTTTCTAGTTGCAGAGTCTCTAGTTGTGGAGTTTCTTGTAGTCGAGTTTCCAGTTGTGGACTATCTAGTAGTGGAGTTTCTAGTTGTGGAGTTTCTAGTTGCCGAGTCCCTAGTTGTGGAGTTTCTAAATGCGGAGTTTCTAGTTGTGGAGTTTGAAGTTGCGGAGTCTCAAGCTGTGGAGTTTCTAGTTGTTGAGTTTTTAGTTGTGGAGTTTCTAGTTGTTGAGTTTCTAGATTGAAGACTCTTGTTGTAGATTCTCTAGTTGTGGAGTCTCTAGTTTAGGAATTTCTAGTTGAAGAGTTTTTAGTTGTGGAGTGTCTAGTTGTGGAGTTTCGAGTCGTAGAGTTGCGGAGTCTCTAGTGGTGGAGTTTCTAGTTGCAGAGTCTCTAGTTGTGCAGTTTCAAGTTGTGGAGTCTCTAGTTGTGGAGTTTCTAGTTGCCGAGTTTCCAGTTGTGGAGTATCTAGTAGTGGAGTTTCCAGTTGTGGAGTTTCTAGTTGTGGAGTTTCTAGTTGCGGAGTCCCTAGTTGTGGAGTTTCTAGTTGCGGAGTCTCAAGATGTGGAGTTTCTAGTTGTTGAGTTTTTAGTTGTGGAGTTTCTAGTTGTTGAGTTTCTAGTTTGAAGTCTCTAGTTGTAGATTCTCTAGTTTTGGGGTCTCTAGTTTAGGAATTTCTAGTTGAAGAGTTTTTAGTTGTGGAGTGTCTAGTTGTGGAGTTTCCAGTTGTGGAGTTTCTAGTTGAGGAGTTTCAAGTTGTGGAGTTTCTAGTTGTGGAGTCTCTAGTTGCGGAGTTTCTAGTTGTGAAGTTTCTAGTTGTGGAGTTTCTAGATTTGGAGTTTCTAGTTGTGGAGTTTCTAGTTGTAGAGTCTCCTGTTGCGGAGTTTCTAGTTGCGGAGTTTCTAGTTGGGGAGTTTCCAGTTGTGGAGTTTCTAGTTGTGGAGTTTCTAGTTGTGGAGTCTCAAGTTGTGGAGTTTAAACTTGTTGAGTTTCTAGTTGTGGAGTCTCTAGTTGTGGAGTTTCTAGTTGTGGAGTTTCTAGTTGTGGAGTCTCTAAATGCGGAGTTTCTAGTTGTGGAGTTTCTAGTTGTGGAGTTTCTGGTTGTGGAGTTTCTAGTTGAGGAGTTTCAAGTTGTGGAGTTTCTAATTGTGGAGTCTCTAGTTGCGGAGTTTCTAGTTGTGAAGTTTCTAGTTGTGGAGTTTCTAGTTGTGGAGTTTCTAGTTGTAGAGTCCTTAGTTGTGGAGTTTCTAGTTGCGGAGTTTCTAGTTGTGGAGTTTCAAGTTGCGGAGTCCCAAGCTGTGGAGTTTCTAGTTGTTGAGTTTTTAGTTGTGGAGTTTTTAGTTGTTGAGTTTCTAGTTTGAAGTCTCTAGTTGTAGATTCTCTAGTTGTGGAGTCTCTAGTTTAGGAGTTTCTAGTGGAAGGGTTTTAGTTGTGGGGTGTCTAGTTGTGGAGTTTCCAGTTGTGGAGTTTCGAGTTGTGGAGTTTCTAGTTGCAGAGTCTCTAGTTGTGGAGTTTCAAGTTGTGGAGTCTCTAGTTGTGGAGTTTCTAGTTGCCGAGTTTCCAGTTGTGGAGTATCTAGTAGTGGAGTTTCCAGTTGTGGAATTTCTAGTTTTGGAGTTTCTAGTTGCGAAGTCCCTAGTTGTGGAGTTTCCAGTTGCGGAGTCTCAAGCTGTGGAGTTTCTAGTTGTTGAGTTTTTAGTTGTGGAGTTTCTAGTTGTTGAGTTTCTAGTTTGAAGTCTCTAGTTGTAGATTCTCTAGTTGTGGAGTCTCTAGTTTAGGAATTTCTAGTTGAAGAGTTTTTAGTTGTGGAGTGTCTAGTTGTGGAGTTTCCAGTTGTCGATTTTCGAGTTGTGGAGTTGCGGAGTCTCTAGTTGTGGAGTTTCTAGTTGCAGATTCTCTAGTTGTGCAGTTTCTAGTTGCGGAGTCCCTAGTTGTGGAGTTTCTAGTTGCGGAGTCTCAAGATGTGGAGTTTCTAGTTTTTGAGTTTTTAGTTGTGGAGTTTCTAAATTTTGACTTTCTAGTTTGAAGTCTCTAGTTGTAGATTCTCTAGTTGTGGAGTCTCTAGTTTAGGAATTTCTAGTTGAAGAGTTTTTTGCTTTGGAGTTTCTAGTTGTGGAGTTTTGAGTTGTGGAGTTTCTAGCTGCGGAGTTTCTAGTTGCAGAGTCTCTGGTTGTGGAGTTTCTAGTTGCGGAGTCTCTAGTTGTGGAGTTTCTAGTTGTGGAGTTTCTAGTTGTGGAGTTTCAAGTTGTGGAGTTTTTAGTTGTGGACTTTCTAGACATGAATTTTCTCGTAGCCGAGTCTCTATTTGTGGAGCTTGTAGTTGTGGAGTTTCTAGTTGTGGAGTTTCTAGTTGTGGAGTCTCTAGTTGCAGAGTTTCTAGTTGTGGAGTTTCTAGTTGTAGAGTTTCTAGTTGTGGAGTTTCTGGTTGTGGAGTTTCTAGTTGTGGAGTTTCAAGTTGTGGAGTTTCTAGTTGTGGAGTCTCAAGTTGTGGAGTTTAAAGTTGTGGAGTTCCAAGTTGCGCAGTCTCTAGTTCTGGAGTTTCTAGTTGTGGAGTTTCTAGTTGTGGAGTTTTTAGTTGTGGACTTTCTAGACATTAATTTTCTTGTAGCCGAGTCTCTATTTGTGGAGCTTGTAGTTGTGGAGTTTGTAGTTGTGGAGTTTCTAGTTGTGGAGTCTCTAGTTCCAGAGTTTCTAGTTGTGGAGTTTCTAGTTGTGGAGTTTCTAGTTGTGGAGTTTCTGGTTGTGGAGTTTCTAGTTGTGGAGTTTCAAGTTGTGGAGTTTCTAGTTGTGGAGTCTCAAGTTGTGGAGTTTAAAGTTGTGGAGTTTCAAGTTGTGGAGTCTCTAGTTGTGGAGTTTCTAGTTGCGGTGTATCTAGTTGTGGAGTTTCCAGTTGTGTAGTTTCTAGTTGTGGAGTTGCGGAGTCTCTGGTTGTGGAGTTTCTAGTTGTGGAGTTTCTAGTTGTGGAGTTTCGAGTTGTGGAGTCTCTAGTTGTCGAGTTTCTAGTTGTGGAGTTTCCAGTTGTGGAGAATCTAGTTGTGGAGTTTTCAGTTGTGAAGTATCTAGTTGTGGAGTTTCCAGTTGTGGAGTATTTAGTTGTGAAGTTTAAGTTATGGAGTTTCTAGTTGCGGAGTTTTTAATAGCGGAGTTTCTAGTTGTGAAGTTTCAAGTTGCGGAGTCTCAAGTTGTGGAGTTTCCAGTTGTGGAGTTTTTAGTTGTGGAGTCTCTAGTTGTTGAGTTTCTAGTTGTGAGTGTCTAGTTTTGCAGTTTCTAGTTGTGTAGTTTCTAGATATGGAATTTCTAGTTGCCGAGTCTGTATTTGTGGAGTTTGTAGTTGCGGAGTCTCTAGTTGTGGAGTTTCTAGTTGTGGAGTCTCTAAATGCGGAGTTTCTAGTTGTGGAGTTTCTAGTTATGGAGTTTCTGGTTGTGGAGTTTCTAGTTGAGGAGTTTCAAGTTGTGGAGTTTCTAGTTGTGGAGTCTCTAGTTGCAGAGTTTCTAGTTGTGAAGTTTCTAGTTGTGTAGTCTCAAGTTGTGGAGTTTAAACTTGTGGAGTTTCAAGTTGTGGAGTCTATAGTTGTGGAGTTCCTAGTTGTAGATTTTCTAGTTGTGGAGTATTTAGTTGTGGATTTCCAGTTGTGGAGTTTCTAGTAGTTGAGTGGCGGAGTCTCTAGTTGTTGAGTTTCTAGTTGCAGAGTCTCTAGTTGTGGAGTTTCTTGTAGTCGAGTTTCCAGTTGTGGAGTATCTAGTAGTGGAGTTTCGAGTTGTGGAGTTTCTAGTTGTGGAGTTTCTAGTTGCCGAGTCCCTAGTTGTGGAGTTTCTAAACGCGGAGTTTCTAGTTGTGGAGTTTGAAGTTGCGGAGTCTCAAGCTATGGAGTTTCTAGTTGTTGAGTTTTTAGTTGTGGAGTTTCTAGTTGTTGAGTTTCTAGTTTGAAATCTCTAGTTGTAGATTCTCTAGTTGTGGAGTCTCTAGTTCAGGAGTTTCTTGTTGAAGAGTTTTTAGTTGTGGAGTGTCTAGTTGTGGAGTTCCCAGTTGTGGAGTTTCGAGTTGTGGAGTTTCTAGTTGCGGAATCTCTAGCTGTGGATTTTCTAGTTGCGTAATTTAAGGTTGTGAGGTTTCAAGTTGTGGAGTTTCTAGTTGTGGAGTTTTTAGTTGTGGAGTCTGTAGTTGTGTAGTTTCTAGCTGCGGAGTTTCTAGTTGCGGAGTTTCTATTTGTGGAGTTTCTAGCAGCGGAGTTTCTAGTTGCGGAGTTTCTGGTTGTGGAGTTTCTAGTTGCGGAATCTCTAGCTGTGGAGTTTCTAGTTGTGAAGTTTCTAGTTGTGGAGTTTCCAGTTGTGCAGTTTTTAGTTGTGGACTTTCTAGACTAGAAATTTCTTGTAGCCGAGTCTCTATTTGTGGAGTTTGAAGTTGTGGAGTTTCTAGTTGTGGAGTTTCTAGTTGTGGAGTCTCTAGTTGCAGAGTTTCTAGTTGTGGAGTTTCTAGTTGTGGAGTTTCTAGTTGTGGAGTCTCAAGTTGTGGAGTTTGAAGTTGTAGAGTTTCAAGTTGGGGAGTCTCTAGTTGTGGAGTTTCTAGTTGTGGAGTATCTAGTTATGGAGTTTCCAGTTGTGGAGTTTCTAGATGTGGACTTTCGGAGACTCTAGTTGTGGAGTTTCTAGTTGTGGAGTTTCTAGTTGTGGAGTTTCGAGTTGTGGAGTCTCTAGTTGTGGAGTTTCTAGTTGTGGAGTTTCCAGTTGTGGAGTATCTTGTTGTGGAGTTTCCAGTTGTGGAGTTTATAGTTGTTGAGTTTCTAGTTGTGAAGTCTCTAGTTTTGCAGTTTCTAGTTGTAAAGCTTTTATTTGTGGAGTTTCTCGATATGGAATTTCTTGTTGCCGAGTCTCTATTTGTGGAGTTTCTAGTTGTGGAGTTTCTAGTTGTGGAGTTTCAAGTTGTGGAGTCTCTAGTTGCGGATTTTATAGTTGCGGAGTTTCTAGTTGTGGAGTTTCTAGTTGTGGAGTTTCTGGTTGTGGAGTTTCTAGTTGTGGAGTTTGAAGTTGTGGAGTTTCTAGTTGCGGATTCTCAAGTTGTGGAGTTTCTAGTTGTGGAGTTTCAAGTTGTGGAGTTTTGAGTTGTGAAATTTCGAGTTGTGGAGTTTCTAGTTGTGGAGTTTCGAGTTGTGGAGTTTCTAGTTGTGGAGTTTCTAGCTGCGGAGTTTCTAGTTGCAGTCTCTAGTTTTGGAGTTTCTAGTTGCGAATTCTCTAGTTGAGGAGTCTCTAGTTTTAGAGTTTCTAGTTGCGGAGTGTCTAGTTGTGGTGTTTCTAGCTGTGGAATTTCTTGTTGCGGAGTTTTTAAATGCGGAGTTTCTAGTTGGGGAGTTTCTAGTTGCAGAGTCTCTAGTTGTGGAGTTTCAAGTTGTGGAGTCTCTAGTTGCGGAGTATCTAGTACTGTAGTTTCCAGTCGTGGAGTTTCTAGTTGTGGAATTTCTAGTTGCGGAGTCCCTAGTTGTGGAGTTTCTAGTTGCGGAATCTCAAGATGTGGAGTTTCTAGTTGTTGAGTTTTTAGTTGTGGAGTTTCTAGTTGTTGAGTTTCTAGATTGAAGACTCTTGTTGTAGATTCTCTAGTTGTGGAGTCTCTAGTTTAGGAATTTCTAGTTGAAGAGTTTTTAGTTGTGGAGTGTCTAGTTGTGGAGTTTCGAGTTGTAGAGTTTCGGAGTCTCTAGTTGTGGAGTTTCTAGTTGCAGAGTCTCTAGTTGTGCAGTTTCAAGTTGTGGAGTCTCTAGTTGTGGAGTTTCTAGTTGCCGAGTTTCCAGTTGTGGAGTATCTAGTAGTGGAGTTTCCAGTTGTGGAGTTTCTAGTTGTGGAGTTTCTAGTTGCGGAGTCCCTAGTTATAGAGTTTCTAGTTGCGGAGTCTCAAGATGTGAAGTTTCTAGTTGTGGTGTTTTTAGTTGTGGAGTTTCTAGTTGTTGAGTTTCTAGTTTGAAGTCTCTAGTTGTAGATTCTCTAGTTTTGGAGTCTCTAGTTTAGGAATTTCTAGTTGAAGAGTTTTTAGTTGTGGAGTGTCTAGTTGTGGAGTTTCCAGTTGTGGAGTCTCTAGTTGCGGAGTTTCTAGTTGTGAAGTTTCTAGTTGTGGAGTTTCTAGTTTTGGAGTTTCTAGTTGTGGAGTTTCTAGTTGTAGATTCTCCTGTTGCGGAGTTTCTAGTTGCGGAGTTTCTAGTTGGGGAGTTTCCAGTTGTGGAGTTTCTAGTTGTGGAGTTTCTAGTTGTGGAGTCTCAAGTTGTGGAGTTTAAACTTGTTGAGTTTCTAGTTGTGGAGTCTCTAGTTGTGGAGTTTCTAGTTGTGGAGTTTCTAGTTGTGCAGTCTCTAAATGCGGAGTTTCTAGTTGTGGAGTTTCTAGTTGTGGAGTTTCTGGTTGTGGAGTTTCTAGTTGAGGAGTTTCAAGTAGTGGAGTTTCTAATTGTGGAGTCTCTAGTTGCGGAGTTTCTAGTTGTGAAGTTTCTAGTTGTGGAGTTTCTAGTTGTGGAGTTTCTAGTTGTAGAGTCCTTAGTTGTGGAGTTTCTAGTTGCGGAGTTTCTAGTTGTGGAATTTCAAGTTGCGGAGTCTCAAGCTGTGGAGTTTCTAGTTGTTGAGTTTTTATAGTGGAGTTTTTTAGTTTTTGAGTTTATAGTTTGAAGTCTCTAGTTGTAGATTCTCTAGTTGTGGAGTCTCTAGTTTAGGAGTTTCTAGTGGAAGAGTTTTTAGTTGTGGAGTGTCTAGTTGTGGAGTTTCCAGTTGTGGAGTTTCGAGTTGTGGAGTTTCTAGTTGCAGAGTCTCTAGTTGTGGAGTTTCAAGTTGTGGAGTCTCTAGTTGTGGAGTTTCTAGTTGCCGAGTTTCTAGTTGCGGAGTCCCTAGTTGTGGAGTTTCCAGTTGCGGAGTTTCAAGCTGTGGAGTTTCTAGTTGTTGAGTTTTTAGTTGTGGAGTTTCTAGTTGTTGAGTTTCTAGTTTGAAGTCTCTAGTTGTAGATTCTCTAGTTGTGGAGTCTCTAGCTTAGGAATTTCTAGTTGAAGAGTTTTTAGTTGTGGAGTGTCTAGTTGTGGAGTTTCCAGTTGTGGAGTTTCGAGTTGTGGATTTGCGGAGTCTCTAGTTGTGGAGTTTCTAGTTGCAGAGTCTCTAGTTGTGCAGTTTCTAGTTGCGGAGTCCCTAGTTGTGGAGTTTCTAGTTGCGGAGTCTCAAGATGTGGAGTTTCTAGTTTTTGAGTTTTTAGTTGTGGAGTTTCTAAATGTTGACTTTCTAGTTTGAAGTCTCTAGTTGTAGATTCTCTAGTTGTGGAGTCTCTAGTTTAGGAATTTCTAGTTGAAGAGTTTTTAGCTTTGGAGTTTCTAGTTGTGGAGTTTTGAGTTGTGGAGTTTCTAGCTGCAGAGTTTCTAGTTGCAGAGTCTCTGGCTGTGGAGTTTCTAGTTGCGGAGTCTCTAGTTGTAGAGTTTCTAGTTGTGGAGTTTCTAGTTGTGGAGTTTTTAGTTGTGGAAATTTTAGTTGTGGAGTTTCTAGATATGGAATTTCTAGTTGCCGAGTCTCTATTGGTGGAGTTTGTAGTTGTGGAGTTTGTAGTTGTGGAGTTTTTAGTTGTGGAGTCTCTAGTTGCGGAGTTTCTAGTTGTGGAGTTTCTAGTTGTGGAGTTTCTAGTTGTAGAGTTTCTGGTTGTGGAGTTTCTAGTTGTGGAGTTTCAAGTTGTGAAGTTTCTAGTTGTGGAGTCTCAAGTTATGGAGTTTAAAGTTGTGGAGTTTCTAGTTGTGGAGTCTGTAGTTGTAGAGTTTTTAGTTGTGGAGTTTCTAGTTGTGGAGTTTCTAGTTGTGGAGTTTCTGGTTGTGGAGTTTCTAGTTGTGGAGTTTCAAGTTGTGGAGTTTCTAGTTGTGGAGTCTCAAGTTGTGGAGTTTAAAGCTGTGGAGTTTCAAGTTGTGGAGTCTCTAGTTGTGGAGTTTCTAGTTGCGGGGTATCTAGTTGTGGAGTTTCTAGGGTTTGAGTTTCTAGCTGTGAAGTCTCTAGTTTTACAGTTTTTAGTTGTGGAGTTTCTAGATGTGGAATTTCTAGTTGCCGAGGGTGTATTTGTGGAGTTTGTAGTTGTGGAGTTTCTAGTCGTGGAGTTTCTAGTTGTGGAGTCTCTAGTTGCGGAGTTTCTAGTTGTTGAGTTTCTAGTTGTGGAGTTTCTGGTTGTGGAGTTTCTAGTTGAGGAGTTTCAAGTTGTGGAGTTTCTAGTAGTAGAGTCTCTAGTTGCGGAGTTTCTAGTTGTGAAGTTTCTAGTTGTGGAGTTTCTAGTTTTGGAGTTTCTAGTTGTGGAGTTTCTAGTTGTAGAGTCTCCTGTTGCGGAGTTTCTAGTTGCGGAGTTTCTAGTTGGGGAGTTTCCAGTTGAGGAGTTTCTAGTTTTGGAGTTTCTAGTTGTGGAGTCTCAAGGTGTGGAGTTTAAACTTGTGGAGTTTCAAGTTGTGGAGTGCATAGTTGTTGAGTTCCTAGTTGTAGATTTTCTAGTTGTGGAGTATCTAGTTATGGATTTTCCAGTTGTGGAGTTTCTAGTTGTTGAGTTGCGGAGTCTCTAGTTGTTGAGTTCCTAGTTGCGCAGTTTCTAGTTGTGGAGTTTCAAGTTGCGGAGTCTCAAGCTGTGGAGTTTCTAGTTGTTGAGTTTTTAGTTGTGGAGTTTTTAGTTGTTGAGTTTCTAGTTTGAAGTCTCTAGTTGTAGATTCTCTAGTTGTGGAGTCTCTAGTTTAGGAGTTTCTAGTTGAAGAGTTTCAGTTGTGGAGTCTCTAGTTGTGGAGTTTCCAGTTGTAGAGTTTCGAGTTGTGGAGTTGCGGAGTCTCTAGTTGTGGAGTTTCTAGTTGCAGAGTCTCTAGTTGTGCAGTTTCCAGTTGTGGAGTTTCTAGTTGTGGAGTTTCAAGTTGTGGAGTCTCTAGTTGTGGAGTTTCTAGTTGCGGAGTATCTAGTTGTGGATTTTCCAGTTGTAGAGTTTCGAGTTGTGGAGTTGCGGAGTCTCTAGTTGTGGAGTTTCTAGTTGTGGATTTTCCAGTTGTAGAGTTTCGAGTTGTGGAGTTGCGGAGTCTCTAGTTGTGGAGTCTCTAGTTGTGGAGTTTCTAGTTGCGGAGTATCTAGTTGTGGACTTTCCAGTTGTGGAGTTTCTAGTTGTGGAACTGCGGAGTCTCTGGTTGTGGAGTTTCTAGTTGTGGAGTTTCTAGTTGTGGAGTTTCGATTTGTGGAGTCTCTAGTTGTGGAGTTTCAAGTTGTGGAGTTTCTAGTTGTGGAGTTTCCAGTTGCGGAGTATCTAGTTGTGGAGTTTCCAGTTGTAGAGTTTCCAGTTGTGAAGTATCTATTTGTGAAGTTTCCAGTTGTGGAGTATCTAGTTGTGGAGTTTCAAGTTGTGGAGTTTCTAGTTGCGGAGTTTCTAGTTGCAGAGATTTTAATAACGGAGTATCTAGTTGTGGAGTTGCGGAGTCTCTGGTTGTGGAGTTTCTATTTGTGGAGTTTCCAGTTGTGGAGTTTCGAGTTGTGGAGTTTCTAGTTGCAGAGTCTCTAGTTGTGGAGTTTCAAGTTGTGGAGTCTCTAGTTGTGGAGTTTCTAGTTGCCGAGTTTCTAGTTGCGGAGTCCCTAGTTGTGGAGTTTCCAGTTGCGGAGTCTCAAGCTGTGGAGTTTCTAGTTGTTGAGTTTTTAGTTGTGGAGTTTCTAGTTGTTGAGTTTCTAGTTTGAAGTCTCTAGTTGTAGATTCTCTAGTTGTGGAGTCTCTAGCTTAGGAATTTCTAGTTGAAGAGTTTTTAGTTGTTGAGTGTCTAGTTGTGGAGTTTCCAGTTGTGGAGTTTCGAGTTGTGGATTTGCAGAGTCTCTAGTTGTGGAGTTTCTAGTTGCAGAGTCTCTAGTTGTGCAGTTTCTAGTTGCGGAGTCCCTAGTTGTGGAGTTTCTAGTTGCGGAGTCTCAAGATGTGGAGTTTCTAGTTTTTGAGTTTTTAGTTGTGGAGTTTCTAAATGTTGACTTTCTAGTTTGAAGTCTCTAGTTGTAGATTCTCTAGTTGTGGAGTCTCTAGTTTAGGAATTTCTAGTTGAAGAGTTTTTAGCTTTGGAGTTTCTAGTTGTGGAGTTTTGAGTTGTGGAGTTTCTAGCAGCAGAGTTTCTAGTTGCAGAGTCTATGGCTGTGGAGTTTCTAGTTGCGGAGTCTCTAGTTGTAGAGTTTCTAGTTGTGGAGTTTCAAGTTGTGGAGTTTTTAGTTGTGGAAATTTTAGTTGTGGAGTTTCTAGATATGGAATTTCTAGTTGCCGAGTCTCTATTGGTGGAGTTTGTAGTTGTGGAGTTTGTAGTTGTGGAGTTTTTAGTTGTGGAGTCTCTAGTTGCGGAGTTTCTAGTTGTGGAATTTCTAGTTGTGGAGTTTCTAGTTGTAGAGTTTCTGGTTGTGGAGTTTCTAGTTGTGGAGTTTCAAGTTGTGAAGTTTCTAGTTGTGGAGTCTCAAGTTATGGAGTTTAAAGTTGTGGAGTTTCTAGTTGTGGAGTCTGTAGTTGTAGAGTTTTTAGTTGTGGAATTTCTAGTTGTGGAGTTTCTAGTTGTGGAGTTTCTGGTTGTGAAGTTTCTAGTTGTGGAGTTTCAAGTTGTGGAGTTTCTAGTTGTGGAGTCTCAAGTTGTGGAGTTTAAAGCTGTGGAGTTTCAAGTTGTGGAGTCTCTAGTTGTGGAGTTTCTAGTTGCGGGGTATCTAGTTGTGGAGTTTCTAGTGTTTGAGTTTCTAGCTGTGAAGTCTCTAGTTTTACAGTTTTTAGTTGTGGAGTTTCTAGATATGGAATTTCTAGTTGCCGAGGGTGTATTTGTGGAGTTTGTAGTTGTGGAGTTTCTGGTTGTGGAGTTTCTAGTTGAGGAGTTTCAAGTTGTGGAGTTTCTAGTAGTAGAGTCTCTAGTTGCGGAGTTTCTAGTTGTGAAGTTTCTAGTTGTGGAGTTTCTAGTTTTGGAGTTTCTAGTTGTGGAGTTTCTAGTTGTAGAGTCTCCTGTTGCGGAGTTTCTAGTTGCGGAGTTTCTAGTTGGGGAGTTTCCAGTTGTGGAGTTTCTAGTTTTGGAGTTTCTAGTTGTGGAGTCTCAAGGTGTGGAGTTTAAACTTGTGGAGTTTCAAGTTGTGGAGTGTATAGTTGTTGAGTTCCTAGTTGTAGATTTTCTAGTTGTGGAGTATCTAGTTATGGATTTTCCAGTTGTGGAGTTTCTAGTTGTTGAGTTGCGGAGTCTCTAGTTGTTGAGTTTCTAGTTGCGCAGTTTCTAGTTGTGGAGTTTCAAGTTGCGGAGTCTCAAGCTGTGGAGTTTCTAGTTGTTGAGTTTTTAGTTGTGGAGTTTTTAGTTGTTGAGTTTCTAGTTTGAAGTCTCTAGTTGTAGATTCTCTAGTTGTGGAGTCTCTAGTTTAGGAGTTTCTAGTTGAAGAGTTTTAGTTGTGGAGTCTCTAGTTGTGGAGTTTCCAGTTGTAGAGTTTCGAGTTGTGGAGTTTCTAGTTGCAGAGTCTCTAGTTGTGGAGTTTCGAGTTGTGAAGTTTCTAGTTGTTGAGTTTTTAGTTGTGGAGTTTCTAGTTGTTGAGTTTCTAGTTTGAAGTCTCTAGTTGTAGATTCTCTAGTTGTCGAGTCTCTAGTTTAGGAATTTCTAGTTGAAGAGTTTTTAGTTGTGGAGTGTCCAGTTGTGGAGTTTCCAGTTGTGGAGTTTCGAGTTGTGGAGTTGCGGAGTCTCTAGTTGTGGAGTTTCTAGTTGCAGAGTCTCTAGTTGTGCAGTTTCCAGTTGTGGAGTTTCTAGTTGTGGAGTTTCAAGTTGTGGAGTCTCTAGTTGTGGAGTTTCTAGTTGCGGAGTATCTAGTTGTGGATTTTCCAGTTGTAGAGTTTCGAGTTGTGGAGTTTCTAGTTTTTGAGTTTTTAGTTGTGGAGTTTCTAAATGTTGACTTTCTAGTTTGAAGTCTCTAGTTGTAGATTCTCTAGTTGTGGAGTCTCTAGTTTAGGAATTTCTAGTTGAAGAGTTTTTAGCTTTGGAGTTTCTAGTTGTGGAGTTTTGAGTTGTGGAGTTTCTAGCTGCTGAGTTTCTAGTTGCAGAGTCTCTGGCTGTGGAGTTTCTAGTTGCGGAGTCTCTAGTTGTAGAGTTTCTAGTTGTGGAGTTTCTAGTTGTGGAGTTTTTAGTTGTGGAAATTTTAGTTGTGGAGTTTCTAGATATGGAATTTCTAGTTGCCGAGTCTCTATTGGTGGAGTTTGTAGTTGTGGAGTTTGTAGTTGTGGAGTTTTTAGTTGTGGAGTCTCTAGTTGCGGAGTTTCTAGTTGTGGAGTTTCTAGTTGTGGAGTTTCTAGTTGTAGAGTTTCTGGTTGTGGAGTTTCTAGTTGTGGAGTTTCAAGTTGTGAAGTTTCTAGTTGTGGAGTCTCAAGTTATGGAGTTTAAAGTTGTGGAGTTTCTAGTTGTGGAGTCTGTAGTTGTAGAGTTTTTAGTTGTGGAGTTTCTAGTTGCGGAGTTTCTAGTTGTGGAGTTTCTGGTTGTGGAGTTTCTAGTTGTGGAGTTTCAAGTTGTGGAGTTTCTAGTTGTGGAGTCTGAAGTTGTGGAGTTTAAAGCTGTGGAGTTTCAAGTTGTGGAGTCTCTAGTTGTGGAGTTTCTAGTTGCGGGGTATCTAGTTGTGGAGTTTCTAGGGTTTGAGTTTCTAGCTGTGAAGTCTCTAGTTTTACAGTTTTTAGTTGTGGAGTTTCTAGATGTGGAATTTCTAGTTGCCGAGGGTGTATTTGTGGAGTTTGTAGTTGTGGAGTTTCTAGTCGTGGAGTTTCTAGTTGTGGAGTCTCTAGTTGCGGAGTTTCTAGTTGTTGAGTTTCTAGTTGTGGAGTTTCTGGTTGTGGAGTTTCTAGTTGAGGAGTTTCAAGTTGTGGAGTTTCTAGTAGTAGAGTCTCTAGTTGCGGAGTTTCTAGTTGTGAAGTTTCTAGTTGTGGAGTTTCTAGTTTTGGAGTTTCTAGTTGTGGAGTTTCTAGTTGTAGAGTCACCTGTTGCGGAGTTTCTAGTTGCGGAGTTTCTAGTTGGGGAGTTTCCAGTTGTGGAGTTTCTAGTTTTGGAGTTTCTAGTTGTGGAGTCTCAAGGTGTGGAGTTTAAACTTGTGGAGTTTCAAGTTGTGGAGTGCATAGTTGTTGAGTTCCTAGTTGTAGATTTTCTAGTTGTGGAGTATCTAGTTATGGATTTTCCAGTTGTGGAGTTTCTAGTTGTTGAGTTGCGGAGTCTCTAGTTGTTGAGTTTCTAGTTGCGCAGTTTCTAGTTGTGGAGTTTCAAGTTGCGGAGTCTCAAGCTGTGGAGTTTCTAGTTGTTGAGTTTTTAGTTGTGGAGTTTTTAGTTGTTGAGTTTCTAGTTTGAAGTCTCTAGTTGTAGATTCTCTAGTTGTGGAGTCTCTAGTTTAGGAGTTTCTAGTTGAAGAGTTTCAGTTGTGGAGTCTCTAGTTGTGGAGTTTCCAGTTGTAGAGTTTCGAGTTGTGGAGTTTCTAGTTGCAGAGTCTCTAGTTGTGGAGTTTCAAGTTGTGAAGTTTCTAGTTGTTGAGTTTTTAGTTGTGGAGTTTCTAGTTGTTGAGTTTCTAGTTTGAAGTCTCTAGTTGTAGATTCTCTAGTTGTCGAGTCTCTAGTTTAGGAATTTCTAGTTGAAGAGTTTTTAGTTGTGGAGTGTCCAATTGTGGAGTTTCGAGTTGTGGAGTTTCGAGTTGTGGAGTTGCGGAGTCTCTAGTTGTGGAGTTTCTAGTTGCAGAGTCTCTAGTTGTGCAGTTTCCAGTTGTGGAGTTTCTAGTTGTGGAGTTTCAAGTTGTGGAGTCTCTAGTTGTGGAGTTTCTAGTTGCGGAGTATCTAGTCGTGGATTTTCCAGTTGTAGAGTTTCGAGTTGTGGAGTTGCGGAGTCTCTAGTTGTGGAGTTTCTAGTTGTGGATTTTCCAGTTGTAGAGTTTCGATTGTGGAGTTGCGGAGTCTCTAGTTGTGGAGTCTCTAGTTGTGGAGTTTCTAGTTGCGGAGTATCTAGTTGTGGACTTTCCAGTTGTGGAGTTTCTAGTTGTGGAACTGCGGAGTCTCTGGTTGTGGAGTTTCTAGTTGTGGAGTTTCTAGTTGTGGAGTTTCGAGTTGTGGAGTCTCTAGTTGTCGAGTTTCTAGTTGTGGAGTTTCCAGTTGTGGAGAATCTAGTTGTGGAGTTTTCAGTTGTGAAGTATCTAGTTGTGGAGTTTCCAGTTGTGGAGTATTTAGTTGTGAACTTTAAGTTATGGAGTTTCTAGTTGCGGAGTTTTTAATAGCGGAGTTTCTAGTTGTGAAGTTTCAAGTTGCGGAGTCTCAAGTTGTGGAGTTTCCAGTTGTGGAGTTTTTAGTTGTGGAGTTTCTAGTTGTTGAGTTTCTAGTTGTGAGTGTCTAGTTTTGCAGTTTCTAGTTGTGTAGTTTCTAGATATGGAATTTCTAGTTGCCGAGTCTGTATTTGTGGAGTTTGTAGTTGCGGAGTCTCTAGTTGTGGAGTTTCTAGTTGTGGAGTCTCTAAATGCGGAGTTTCTAGTTGTGGAGTTTCTAGTTATGGAGTTTCTGGTTGTGGAGTTTCTAGTTGAGGAGTTTCAAGTTGTGGAGTTTCTAGTTGTGGAGTCTCTAGTTGCAGAGTTTCTAGTTGTGAAGTTTCTAGATGTGCAGTTTCTATTTTTGGAGTTTCTAGTTGTGGAGTTTCTAGTTGTAGAGTCTCCTGTTGCGGAGTTTCCAGTTGCGGAGTTTCTAGTTGGGGAGTTTCTAGTTGTGGAGTTTCTAGTAGTGAAGTTTCTAGTTGTGTAGTCTCAAGTTGTGGAGTTTAAACTTGTGGAGTTTCAAGTTGTGGAGTCTATAGTTGTGGAGTTTCTAGTTGTGGAGTTTCTAGTTGCGGAGTTTCAAGTTGTGGAGTTTCTAGCTGCGGAGTTTCTAGTTGCAAGATCTCTAGATGTCGAATTTCTAGTTCTAGAGTTTCTAGTTGTGGAGTCTCTAAATGCGGAGTTTCTAGTTGTGGAGTTTCTAGTTGTGGAGTTTCTGGTTGTGGAGTTTCTAGTTGAGGAGTTTCAAGTTGTGGAGTTTCTAATTGTGGAGTCTCTAGTTGCGGAGTTTCTAGTTGTGAAGTTTCTAGTTGTGGAGTTTCTAGTTGTGGAGTTTCTAGTTGTAGAGTCCTTAGTTGTGGAGTTTCTAGTTGCGGAGTTTCTAGTTGTGGAGTTTCAAGTTGCGGAGTCCCAAGCTGGGGAGTTTCTAGTTGTTGAGTTTTTAGTTTTGGAGTTTTTAGTTGTTGAGTTTCTAGTTTGAAGTCTCTAGTTGTAGATTCTCTAGTTGTGGAGTCTCTAGTTTAGGAGTTTCTAGTGGAAGGGTTTTAGTTGTGGAGTGTCTAGTTGTGGAGTTTCCAGTTGTGGAGTTTCGAGTTGTGGAGTTTCTAGTTGCAGAGTCTCTAGTTGTGGAGTTTCAAGTTGTGGAGTCTCTAGTTGTGCAGTTTCTAGTTGCCGAGTTTCCAGTTGTGGAGTATCTAGTAGTGGAGTTTCCAGTTGTGGAATTTCTAGTTTTTGGAGTTTCTAGTTGCGAAGTCCCTAGTTGTGGAGTTTCCAGTTGCGGAGTCTCAAGCTGTGGAGTTTCTAGTTGTTGAGTTTTTAGTTGTGGAGTTTCTAGTTGTTGAGTTTCTAGTTTGAAGTCTCTAGTTGTAGATTCTCTAGTTGTGGAGTCTCTAGCTTAGGAATTTCTAGTTGAAGAGTTTTTAGTTGTGGAGTGTCTAGTTGTGGAGTTTCCAGTTGTGGAGTTTCGAGTTGTGGAGTTGCGGAGTCTCTAGTTGTGGAGTTTCTAGTTGCAGAGTCTCTAGTTGTGCAGTTTCTAGTTGCGGAGTTCCTAGTTGTGGAGTTTCTAGTTGCGGAGTCTCAAGATGTGGAGTTTCTAGTTTTTGAGTTTTTAGTTGTGGAGTTTCTAAATGTTGACTTTCTAGTTTGAAGTCTCTAGTTGTAGATTCTCTAGTTGTGGAGTCTCTAGTTTAGGAATTTCTAGTTGAAGAGTTTTTCGCTTTGGAGTTTCTAGTTGTGGAGTTTTGAGTTGTGGAGTTTCTAGCTGCGGAGTTTCTAGTTGCAGAGTCTCTGGTTGTGGAGTTTCTAGTTGCGGAGTCTCTAGTTGTGGAGTTTCTAGTTGTGGAGTTTCTAGTTGTGGAGTTTCAAGTTGTGGAGTTTTTAGTTGTGGACTTTCTAGACATGAATTTCCTCGTAGCCGAGTCTCTATTTGTGGAGTTTCTAGTTGTGGAGTCTCAAGTTGTGGAGTTTAAAGTTGTGGAGTTCCAAGTTGCGGAGTCTCTAGTTGTGGAGTTTCTAGTTGTGGAGTTTCTAGTTGTGGAGTTTTTAGTTGTGGACTTTCTAGACATTATTTTCTTGTAGCCGAGTCTCTATTTGTGGAGCTTGAAGTTGTGGAGTTTGTAGTTGTAGAGTTTCTAGTTGTGGAGTCTCTAGTTGCAGAGTTTCTAGTTGTGGAGTTTCTAGTTGTGGAGTTTCTAGTTGTGGAGTTTCTGGTTGTGGAGTTTCTAGTTGTGGATTTTCAAGTTGTGGAGTTTCTAGTTGTGGAGTCTCAAGTTGTGGAGTTTAAAGTTGTGGAGTTTCAAGTTGTGGAGTCTCTAGTTGTGGAGTTTCTAGTTGCGGAGTATCTAGTTGTGGAGTTTCCAGTGGTGTAGTTTCTAGTTGTGGAGTTGCGGAGTCTCTGGTTGTGGAGTTTCTAGTTGTGGAGTTTCTAGTTGTGGAGTTTCGAGTTGTGGAGTCTCTAGTTGTCGAGTTTCTAGTTGTGGAGTTTCCAGTTGTGGAGAATCTAGTTGTGGAGTTTTCAGTTGTGAAGTATCTAGTTGTGGAGTTTCCAGTTGTGGAGTATTTAGTTGTGAACTTTAAGTTATGGAGTTTCTAGTTGCGGAGTTTTTAATAGCGGAGTTTCTAGTTGTGAAGTTTCAAGTTGCGGAGTCTCAAGTTGTGGAGTTTCCAGTTGTGGAGTTTTTAGTTGTGGAGTTTCTAGTTGTTGAGTTTCTAGTTGTGAGTGTCTAGTTTTGCAGTTTCTAGTTGTGTAGTTTCTAGATATGGAATTTCTAGTTGCCGAGTCTGTGTTTGTGGAGTTTGTAGTTGCGGAGTCTCTAGTTGTGGAGTTTCTAGTTGTGGAGTCTCTAAATGCGGAGTTTCTAGTTGTGGAGTTTCTAGTTATGGAGTTTCTGGTTGTGGAGTTTCTAGTTGAGGAGTTTCAAGTTGTGGAGTTTCTAGTTGTGGAGTCTCTAGTTGCAGAGTTTCTAGTTGTGAAGTTTCTAGTTGTGTAGTCTCAAGTTGTGGAGTTTAAACTTGTGGAGTTTCAAGTTGTGGAGTCTATAGTTGTGGAGTTCCTAGTTGTAGATTTTCTAGTTGTGGAGTATTTAGTTGTGGATTTCCAGTTGTGGAGTTTCTAGTAGTTGAGTGGCGGAGTCTCTAGTTGTTGAGTTTCTAGTTGCAGAGTCTCTAGTTGTGGAGTTTCTTGTAGTCGAGTTTCCAGTTGTGGAGTATCTAGTAGTGGAGTTTCGAGTTGTGGAGTTTCTAGTTGTGGAGTTTCTAGTTGCCGAGTCCCTAGTTGTGGAGTTTCTAAACGCGGAGTTTCTAGTTGTGGAGTTTGAAGTTGCGGAGTCTCAAGCTATGGAGTTTCTAGTTGTTGAGTTTTTAGTTGTGGAGTTTCTAGTTGTTGAGTTTCTAGTTTGAAATCTCTAGTTGTAGATTCTCTAGTTGTGGAGTCTCTAGTTCAGGAGTTTCTTGTTGAAGAGTTTTTAGTTGTGGAGTGTCTAGTTGTGGAGTTCCCAGTTGTGGAGTTTCGAGTTGTGGAGTTTCTAGTTGCGGAATCTCTAGCTGTGGATTTTCTAGTTGCGTAATTTAAGGTTGTGAGGTTTCAAGTTGTGGAGTTTCTAGTTGTGGAGTTTTTAGTTGTGGAGTCTGTAGTTGTGTAGTTTCTAGCTGCGGAGTTTCTAGTTGCGGAGTTTCTATTTGTGGAGTTTCTAGCAGCGGAGTTTCTAGTTGCGGAGTTTCTGGTTGTGGAGTTTCTAGTTGCGGAATCTCTAGCTCTGGAGTTTCTAGTTGTGGAGTTTCTAGTTGTGGAGTTTCCAGTTGTGCAGTTTTTAGTTGTGGACTTTCTAGACTAGAAATTTCTTGTAGCCGAGTCTCTATTTGTGGAGTTTGAAGTTGTGGAGTTTCTAGTTGTGGAGTTTCTAGTTGTGGAGTCTCTAGTTGCAGAGTTTCTAGTTGTGGAGTTTCTAGTTGTGGAGTTTCTAGTTGTGGAGTCTCAAGTTGTGGAGTTTGAAGTTGTAGAGTTTCAAGTTGTGGAGTCTCTAGTTGTGGAGTTTCTAGTTGTGGAGTATCTAGTTATGGAGTTTCCAGTTGTGGAGTTTCTAGTTGTGGACTTTCGGAGACTCTAGTTGTGGAGTTTCTAGTTGTGGAGTTTCTAGTTGTGGAGTTTCGAGTTGTGGAGTCTCTAGTTGTGGAGTTTCTAGTTGTGGAGTTTCCAGTTGTGGAGTATCTTGTTGTGGAGTTTCCAGTTGTGGAGTTTCTAGTTGTTGAGTTTCTAGTTGTGAAGTCTCTAGTTTTGCAGTTTCTAGTTGTAAAGCTTTTATTTGTGGAGTTTCTCGATATGGAATTTCTTGTTGCCGAGTCTCTATTTGTGGAGTTTCTAGTTGTGGAGTTTCTAGTTGTGGAGTTTCAAGTTGTGGAGTCTCTAGTTGCGGATTTTATAGTTGCGGAGTTTCTAGTTGTGGAGTTTCTAGTTGTGGAGTTTCTGGTTGTGGAGTTTCTAGTTGTGGAGTTTGAAGTTGTGGAGTTTCTAGTTGCGGATTCTCAAGTTGTGGAGTTTCTAGTTGTGGAGTTTCAAGTTGTGGAGTTTTGAGTTGTGAAATTTCGAGTTGTGGAGTTTCTAGTTGTGGAGTTTCGAGTTGTGGAGTTTCTAGTTGTGGAGTTTCTAGCTGCGGAGTTTCTAGTTGCAGTCTAGTTTTGGAGTTTCTAGTTGCGAATTCTCTAGTTGAGGAGTCTCTAGTTTTAGAGTTTCTAGTTGCGGAGTGTCTAGTTGTGGTGTTTCTAGCTGTGGAATTTCTTGTTGCGGAGTTTTTAAATGCGGAGTTTCTAGTTGCGGAGTTCTATAGTTACAGAGTCTCTAGTTGTCGAATTTTTAGTTGTGGAGTGTCTAGTTGTGGAGTTTCAAGTTGTGGAGTTTCTAGTAGAGTTTCGAATTGTGAAGTTTTTAGTTGTGGAGTTTCTAGTTGTGGAGTTTCTAGTTTTGGAGTTTCTAGTTGTGGAGTTTCTAGTTGTAGAGTCTCCAGTTGCGGAGTTTCTAGTTGCGGAGTTTCTAGTTGCGGAGTTTCTAGTTGTGGAGTTTCTAGTTGTGGATTTTCTAGTTGTGGAGTAACTAGTTGTGGATTTTCCAGTTGTGGAGTTTCTAGTTGTGGAGTTGCGGAGTCTCTAGTTGGGGAGTTTCTAGTTGCAGAGTCTCTAGTTGTGGAGTTTCAAGTTGTGGAGTCTCTAGTTGCGGAGTATCTAGTACTGTAGTTTCCAGTTGTGGAGTTTCTAGTTGTGGAATTTCTAGTTGCGGAGTCCCTAGTTGTGGAGTTTCTAGTTGCGGAATCTCAAGATGTGGAGTTTCTAGTTGTTGAGTTTTTAGTTGTGGAGTTTCTATTTGTTGAGTTTCTAGATTGAAGACTCTTGTTGTAGATTCTCTAGTTGTGGAGTCTCTAGTTTAGGAATTTCTAGTTGAAGAGTTTTTAGTTGTGGAGTGTCTAGTTGTGGAGTTTCGAGTTGTAGAGTTTCGGAGTCTCTAGTTGTGGAGTTTCTAGTTGCAGAGTCTCTAGTTGTGCAGTTTCAAGTTGTGGAGTCTCTAGTTGTGGAGTTTCTAGTTGCCGAGTTTCCAGTTGTGGAGTATCTAGTAGTGGAGTTTCCAGTTGTGGAGTTTCTAGTTGTGGAGTTTCTAGTTGCGGAGTCCCTAGTTGTGGAGTTTCTAGTTGCGGAGTCTCAAGATGTGGAGTTTCTAGTTGTTGAGTTTTTAGTTGTGGAGTTTCTAGTTGTTGAGTTTCTAGTTTGAAGTCTCTAGTTGTAGATTCTCTAGTTTTGGAGTCTCTAGTTTAGGAATTTCTAGTTGAAGAGTTTTTAGTTGTGGAGTGT
Organism: Rhipicephalus microplus; assembly: GCF_043290135.1. Lineage (NCBI taxonomy): Eukaryota > Metazoa > Arthropoda > Arachnida > Ixodida > Ixodidae > Rhipicephalus > Rhipicephalus microplus. The sequence continues at coordinate 27,498 of NW_027465032.1, forward strand.
CTAGTTGCGGAGTTTCTAGTTGTGAAGTTTCTAGTTGTGGAGTTTCTAGTTTTGGAGTTTCTAGTTGTGGAGTTTCTAGTTGTAGATTCTCCTGTTGCGGAGTTTCTAGTTGCGGAGTTTCTAGTTGGGGAGTTTCCAGTTGTGGAGTTTCTAGTTGTGGAGTTTCTAGTTGTGGAGTCTCAAGTTGTGGAGTTTAAACTTGTTGAGTTTCTAGTTGTGGAGTCTCTAGTTGTGGAGTTTCTAGTTGTGGAGTTTCTAGTTGTGCAGTCTCTAAATGCGGAGTTTCTAGTTGTGGAGTTTCTAGTTGTGGAGTTTCTGGTTGTGGAGTTTCTAGTTGAGGAGTTTCAAGTAGTGGAGTTTCTAATTGTGGAGTCTCTAGTTGCAGAGTTTCTAGTTGTGAAGTTTCTAGTTGTGGAGTTTCTAGTTGTGGAGTTTCTAGTTGTAGAGTCCTTAGTTGTGGAGTTTCTAGTTGCGGAGTTTCTAGTTGTGGAATTTCAAGTTGCGGAGTCTCAAGCTGTGGAGTTTCTAGTTGTTGAGTTTTTATAGTGGAGTTTCTAGTTGTTGAGTTTATAGTTTGAAGTCTCTAGTTGTAGATTCTCTAGTTGTGGAGTCTCTAGTTTAGGAGTTTCTAGTGGAAGAGTTTTTAGTTGTGGAGTGTCTAGTTGTGGAGTTTCCAGTTGTGGAGTTTCGAGTTGTGGAGTTTCTAGTTGCAGAATCTCTAGTTGTGGAGTTTCAAGTTGTGGAGTCTCTAGTTGTGGAGTTTCTAGTTGCCGAGTTTCTAGTTGCGGAGTCCCTAGTTGTGGAGTTTCCAGTTGCGGAGTCTCAAGCTGTGGAGTTTCTAGTTGTTGAGTTTTTAGTTGTGGAGTTTCTAGTTGTTGAGTTTCTAGTTTGAAGTCTCTAGTTGTAGATTCTCTAGTTGTGGAGTCTCTAGCTTAGGAATTTCTAGTTGAAGAGTTTTTAGTTGTGGAGTGTCTAGTTGTGGAGTTTCCAGTTGTGGAGTTTCGAGTTGTGGATTTGCGGAGTCTCTAGTTGTGGAGTTTCTAGTTGCAGAGTCTCTAGTTGTGCAGTTTCTAGTTGCGGAGTCCCTAGTTGTGGAGTTTCTAGTTGCGGAGTCTCAAGATGTGGAGTTTCTAGTTTTTGAGTTTTTAGTTGTGGAGTTTCTAAATGTTGACTTTCTAGTTTGAAGTCTCTAGTTGTCGATTCTCTAGTTGTGGAGTCTCTAGTTTAGGAATTTCTAGTTGAAGAGTTTTTAGCTTTGGAGTTTCTAGTTGTGGAGTTTTGAGTTGTGGAGTTTCTAGCTGCAGAGTTTCTAGTTGCAGAGTCTCTGGCTGTGGAGTTTCTAGTTGCGGAGTCTCTAGTTGTAGAGTTTCTAGTTGTGGAGTTTCTAGTTGTGGAGTTTTTAGTTGTGGAAATTTTAGTTGTGGAGTTTCTAGATATGGAATTTCTAGTTGCCGAGTCTCTATTGGTGGAGTTTGTAGTTGTGGAGTTTGTAGTTGTGGAGTTTTTAGTTGTGGAGTCTCTAGTTGCGGAGTTTCTAGTTGTGGAGTTTCTAGTTGTGGAGTTTCTAGTTGTAGAGTTTCTGGTTGTGGAGTTTCTAGTTGTGGAGTTTCAAGTTGTGAAGCTTCTAGTTGTGGAGTCTCAAGTTATGGAGTTTAAAGTTGTGAAGTTTCTAGTTGTGGAGTCTGTAGTTGTAGAGTTTTTAGTTGTGGAGTTTCTAGTTGTGGAGTTTCTAGTTGTGGAGTTTCTGGTTGTGGAGTTTCTAGTTGTGGAGTTTCAAGTTGTGGAGTTTCTAGTTGTGGAGTCTCAAGTTGTGGAGTTTAAAGCTGTGGAGTTTCAAGTTGTGGAGTCTCTAGTTGTGGAGTTTCTAGTTGCGGGGTATCTAGTTGTGGAGTTTCTAGTGTTTGTGTTTCTAGCTGTGAAGTCTCTAGTTTTACAGTTTTTAGTTGTGGAGTTTCTAGATATGGAATTTCTAGTTGCCGAGGGTGTATTTGTGGAGTTTGTAGTTGTGGAGTTTCTAGTCGTGGAGTTTCTAGTTGTGGAGTCTCTAGTTGCGGAGTTTCTAGTTGTTGAGTTTCTAGTTGTGGAGTTTCTGGTTGTGGAGTTTCTAGTTGAGGAGTTTCAAGTTGTGGAGTTTCTAGTAGTAGAGTCTCTAGTTGCGGAGTTTCTAGTTGTGAAGTTTCTAGTTGTGGAGTTTCTAGTTTTGGAGTTTCTAGTTGTGGAGTTTCTAGTTGTAGAGTATCCTGTTGCGGAGTTTCTAGTTGCGGAGTTTCTAGTTGGGGAGTTTCCAGTTGTGGATTTCTAGTTTTGGAGTTTCTAGTTGTGGAGTCTCAAGGTGTGGAGTTTAAACTTGTGGAGTTTCAAGTTGTGGAGTGTATAGTTGTTGAGTTCCTAGTTGTAGATTTTCTAGTTGTGGAGTATCTAGTTATGGATTTTCCAGTTGTGGAGTTTCTAGTTGTTGAGTTGCGGAGTCTCTAGTTGTTGAGTTTCTAGTTGCGCAGTTTCTAGTTGTGGAGTTTCAAGTTGCGGAGTCTCAAGCTGTGGAGTTTCTAGTTGTTGAGTTTTTAGTTGTGGAGTTTTTAGTTGTTGAGTTTCTAGTTTGAAGTCTCTAGTTGTAGATTCTCTAGTTGTGGAGTCTCTAGTTTAGGAGTTTCTAGTTGAAGAGTTTCAGTTGTGGAGTCTCTAGTTGTGGAGTTTCCAGTTGTAGAGTTTCGAGTTGTGGAGTTTCTAGTTGCAGAGTCTCTAGTTGTGGAGTTTCAAGTTGTGAAGTTTCTAGTTGTTGAGTTTTTAGTTGTGGAGTTTCTAGTTGTTGAGTTTCTAGTTTGAAGTCTCTAGTTGTAGATTCTCTAGTTGTCGAGTCTCTAGTTTAGGAATTTCTAGTTGAAGAGTTTTTAGTTGTGGAGTGTCCAGTTGTGGAGTTTCGAGTTGTGGAGTTGCGGAGTCTCTAGTTGTGGAGTTTCTAGTTGCAGAGTCTCTAGTTGTGCAGTTTCCAGTTGTGGAGTTTCTAGTTGTGGAGTTTCAGGTTGTGGAGTCTCTAGTTGTGGAGTTTCTAGTTGCGGAGTATCTAGTTGTGGATTTTCCAGTTGTAGAGTTTCGAGTTGTGGAGTTGCGGAGTCTCTAGTTGTGGAGTTTCTAGTTGTGGATTTTCCAGTTGTAGAGTTTCGAGTTGTGGAGTTGCGGAGTCTCTAGTTGTGGAGTCTCTAGTTGTGGAGTTTCTAGTTGCGGAGTATCTAGTTGTGGATTTTCCAGTTGTGGAGTTTCTAGTTATGGAACTGCGGAGTCTCTGGTTGTGCAGTTTCTAGTTGTGGAGTTTCTAGTTGTGGAGTTTCGATTTGTGGAGTCTCTAGTTGTGGAGTTTCAAGTTCTGGAGTTTCTAGTTGTGGAGTTTCCAGTTGCGGAGTATCTAGTTGTGGAGTTTCCAGTTGTAGAGTTTCCAGTTGTGAAGTATCTATTTGTGAAGTTTCCAGTTGTGGAGTATCTAGTTGTGGAGTTTCAAGTTGTGGAGTTTCTAGTTGCGGAGTTTCTAGTTGCAGAGATTTTAATAACGGAGTATCTAGTTGTGGAGTTGCGGAGTCTCTGGTTGTGGAGTTTCTATTTGTGGAGTTTCCAGTTGTGGAGTTTCGAGTTGTGGAGTTTCTAGTTGCAGAGTCTCTAGTTGTGGAGTTTCAAGTTGTGGAGTCTCTAGTGGTGGAGTTTCTAGTTGCCGAGTTTCTAGTTGCGGAGTCCCTAGTTGTGGAGTTTCCAGTTGCGGAGTCTCAAGCTGTGGAGTTTCTAGTTGTTGAGTTTTTAGTTGTGGAGTTTCTAGTTGTTGAGTTTCTAGTTTGAAGTCTCTAGTTGTAGATTCTCTAGTTGTGGAGTCTCTAGCTTAGGAATTTCTAGTTGAAGAGTTTTTAGTTGTGGAGTGTCTAGTTGTGGAGTTTCCAGTTGTGGAGTTTCGAGTTGTGGATTTGCGGAGTCTCTAGTTGTGGAGTTTCTAGTTGCAGATTCTGTAGTTGTGCAGTTTCTAGTTGCAGAGTCCCTAGTTGTGGAGTTTCTAGTTGCGGAGTCTCAAGATGTGGAGTTTCTAGTTTTTGAGTTTTTAGTTGTGGAGTTTCTAAATGTTGACTTTCTAGTTTGAAGTCTCTAGTTGTAGATTCTCTAGTTGTGGAGTCTCTAGTTTAGGAATTTGTAGTTGAAGAGTTTTTAGCTTTGGAGTTTCTAGTTGTGGAGTTTTGAGTTGTGGAGTTTCTAGCTGCAGAGTTTCTAGTTGCAGAGTCTCTGGCTGTGGAGTTTCTAGTTGCGGAGTCTCTAGTTGTAGAGTTTCTAGTTGTGGAGTTTCTAGTTGTGGAGTTTTTAGTTGTGGAAATTTTAGTTGTGGAGTTTCTAGATATGGAATTTCTAGTTGCCGAGTCTCTATTGGTGGAGTTTGTAGTTGTGGAGTTTGTAGTTGTGGAGTTTTTAGTTGTGGAGTCTCTAGTTGCGGAGTTTCTAGTTGTGGAGTTTCTAGTTGTGGAGTTTCTAGTTGTAGAGTTTCTGGTTGTGGAGTTTCTAGTTGTGGAGTTTCAAGTTGTGAAGTTTCTAGTTGTGGAGTCTGTAGTTGTAGAGTTTTTAGTTGTGGAATTTCTAGTTGTGGAGTTTCTAGTTGTGGAGTTTCTGGTTGTGGAGTTTCAAGTTGTGGAGTTTCTAGTTGTGGAGTCTCATGTTGTGGAGTTTAAAGCTGTGGAGTTCAAGTTGTGGAGTCTCTAGTTGTGGAGTTTCTAGTTGCGGGGTATCTAGTTGTGGAGTTTCTAGTGTTTGAGTTTCTAGCTGTGAAGTCTCGAGGTGTGGAGTTTAAACTTGTGGAGTTTCAAGTTGTGGAGTGTATAGTTGTTGAGTTCCTAGTTGTAGATTTTCTAGTTGTGGAGTATCTAGTTATGGATTTTCCAGTTGTGGAGTTTCTAGTTGTTGAGTTGCGGAGTCTCTAGTTGTTGAGTTTCTAGTTGCGCAGTTTCTAGTTGTGGAGTTTCAAGTTGCGGAGTCTCAAGCTGTGGAGTTTCTAGTTGTTGAGTTTTTAGTTGTGGAGTTTTTAGTTGTTGAGTTTCTAGTTTGAAGTCTCTAGTTGTAGATTCTCTAGTTGTGGAGTCTCTAGTTTAGGAGTTTCTAGTTGAAGAGTTTTAGTTGTGGAGTCTCTAGTTGTGGAGTTTCCAGTTGTAGAGTTTCGAGTTGTGGAGTTTCTAGTTGCAGAGTCTCTAGTTGTGGAGTTTCGAGTTGTGAAGTTTCTAGTTGTTGAGTTTTTAGTTGTGGAGTTTCTAGTTGTTGAGTTTCTAGTTTGAAGTCTCTAGTTGTAGATTCTCTAGTTGTCGAGTCTCTAGTTTAGGAATTTCTAGTTGAAGAGTTTTTAGTTGTGGAGTGTCCAGTTGTGGAGTTTCCAGTTGTGGAGTTTCGAGTTGTGGAGTTGCGGAGTCTCTAGTTGTGGAGTTTCTAGTTGCAGAGTCTCTAGTTGCGCAGTTTCCAGTTGTGGAGTTTCTAGTTGTGGAGTTTCAAGTTGTGGAGTCTCTAGTTGTGGAGTTTCTAGTTGCGGAGTATCTAGTTGTGGATTTTCCAGTTGTAGAGTTTCGAGTTGTGGAGTTGCGGAGTCTCTAGTTGTGGAGTTTCTAGTTGTGGATTTTCCAGTTGTAGAGTTTCGAGTTGTGGAGTTGCGGAGTCTCTAGTTGTGGAGTCTCTAGTTGTGGAGTTTCTAGTTGCGGAGTATCTAGTTGTGGATTTTCCAGTTGTGGAGTTTCTAGTTGTGGAACTGCGGAGTCTCTGGTTGTGGAGTTTCTAGTTGTGGAGTTTCTAGTTGTGGAGTTTCGATTTGTGGAGTCTCTAGTTGTGGAGTTTCTAGTTGTGGAGTTTCTAGTTGTGGAGTTTCCAGTTGCGGAGTATCTAGTTGTGGAGTTTCCAGTTGTAGAGTTTCCAGTTGTGAATTATCTATTTGTGAAGTTTCCAGTTGTGGAGTATCTAGTTGTGGAGTTTCAAGTTGTGGAGTTTCTAGTTGCGGAGTTTCTAGTTGGAGAGATTTTAATAACGGAGTATCTAGTTGTGGAGTTGCGGAGTCTCTGGTTGTGGAGTTTCTATTTGTGGAGTTTCTAGTTGTGGAGTTTCGAGTTGTGGAGTCTCTAGTTGTGGAGTTTCTAGTTGTGGATTTTACAGTTGTGAAGTATCTATTTGTGGAGTTTCTAGTGGCGGAGTTTCTAGTTGTGGAGTTTCTAGTGTTGGAGTTTTGAGTTGTGGAGTTTCTAGTGGTGGAGTTTCTAGTTGCGGAATCTCTAGCTGTGGATTTTCTAGTTACGGAACCTAAAGTTGTGAGGTTTCAAGTTGTGGAGTCTCTAGTTGTGGAGTTTCTAGTTGTAAAGTTTCTAGTTGTGGAGTCTCTACTTGTGTAGTTTATAGCTGCGGAGTTTCCAGTTGCGGAGTTTAATTTGTGAAGTTTCTAGTTGCGGAGTTTCTAGTTGCAGAGTTTCTGGTTGTGGAGTTTCTAGTAGCGAAGTCTCTAGTTGTGGAGTTTCTAGTTGTGGAGTTTCTAGTTGTGGAGTTTCCAGTTGTGGAGTTTTTAGTTGTGGAGTTTCAAGTTGTGGAGTCTAGTTGTGGAGTTTCTAGTTGTGGAGTTTCTAGTTGCGGAGTCCCTAGTTGTGGAGTTTCTAGTTTCAGAGTCTCTAGTTGTGGAGTTTCTAGTTGAGGAGTTTCTAGTTGTGGATTTTCCAGTTGTGGAGTTTCTATTTGTCGAGTTGCAGAGTCTCTAGTCGTGGAGTTTCAAGTTGTGGAGTCTCTAGTTGTGGAGTTTCTAGTTGTCGAGTTTCTAGTTGTGGAGTATCTAGTAGTGAAGTTTCAAGTTGTGGAGTTTCTAGTTGCGGTGTTTCCAGTTGTGGAGTTTCAAGTTGCGGAGTCTCAACCTGTGGAGTTTCTAGTTGTTGAGTTTTTAGTTGTGCAGTTTCTAGTTGTTGAGTTTCTGTTTTGAAGTCTCTAGTTGTGGAGTTTCTAGTTTTAGGAGTTTCTAGTTGTAGAGTTTTTAGTTTTTGAGTGTCTAGTTGTGAAGTTTCAAGTTCTGGAGTTTCGAGTTGTGGAGTTTCGAATTGTGGAGTTTTGAGTTGTGGAGTTTCAAGTTGTGGAGTTTCTAGTTGTGGGGTTTCTAGTTGCGGAATCTCTAGTTGTGGATTTTCTAGTTGCGGAGCTTAAAACTGTGAGGTTTCAAGCTGTGGAGTTTCAAGTTGTGGAGTTTCTATTTGTGGAGTTTCTAGTTGCGGAGTTTCTAGTTGCAAGGTCTCTAGATGTGGAATTTCTAGTTGTAGAGTTTCTAGTTGTGGAGTCTCTAGTTGCGGAGTTTCTAGTTGTGAAGTTTCTAGTTGTGTAGTTTCTGGTTGTGGAGTTTTTAGTTGTGGAGTTTCAAGTTGTGGAGACTCTAGTTGTGGAGTTTCTAGTTGTGGAGTCTCTAGTTGCGCAGTTTTTAGTTGTGGAGTTGCTAGTGTTGGAGTTTCTAGTTGTGGAGTTTCAGGTTGTGGAGTTTCTAGTAGCAGAGATTCTAGTTGCGGAGTCTCTGGTTGTGGAGGTTCTAGTTATGGAGTTTCTAGTTGTGGAGTTTCTAGTCGTGGAGTATCTAGTTGTGGAGTTGCTAGTTGTGGAATTTCTAGGTGTGAAGTTCCTGGTTGTGGAGTTTCTAGTTGCAGAGATTCTAGTTGCGGAGTCTATGGTTGTTGAGGTTCTACTTGTAGAGTTTCTAGTTGTGAAGTTTCAGTCTTGGAGTTTCTAGTTGTGGAGTCTCAAGTTGTGGAGTTTAAAGTGGTGGAGTCTCAAGTTGTGGAATTTCTAGTTGTAGAGTTTTTAGTTGTGGAGTTTCTAGTTGTTGAGTTTCTAGTTTTGAAGTCTCTAGTTGTGCAGTGTCTAGTTATGGAGTCTCTAGTTTAGGAGTTTCTAGTTGTAGAGTTTTTAGTTGTGGAGTGTCTAGTTGTGGAGTTTCCAGTTGTGGAGTTTCCAGTTGTGGAGTTTCGAGTTGTGGAGTTTCTTGTTGTGGAGTTTTGAGTAGTGGAGTCTCTAGTTGTGGAGTTTCTAGTTGCTGAGTTTCCAGTTGCGGAGTATCTAGTAGTGGAGTTTCCAGTTGTGGAGTTTCTAGTTGTGGAATTTCTAGTTGTGGAGTCTCTACTTGTGTAGTTTCTAGCTGCGGAGTTTCTATTTGTGGAGTTTCTAGTTGCAGAGTTTCTAGTTGCAGAGTCTCTGGTTGTGGAGTTTCTAGTTGTGGAGTCTCTAGTTGTGGAGTTTCTAGTTGCCGAGTTTTCAGTTGTGGAGTATCTAGTAGTGAAGTTTCTATTTGTGGAGTTTCTAGCTGCGGAGTTTCTAGTTGCAGAGTCTCTGGTTGTGGAGTTTCTAGTTGCGGAGTCTCTAGTTGTGGAGTTTCGAGTTTTGGAGTTTCTAGTGTTGGAGGTTTGAGTTGTGGAGTTTCTAGTTGTGGATTTTCTAGTTGCGGAATCTCTAGCTGTGGATTTTCTAGTTGCGCAACCTAAACTTGTGAGGTTTCATGTTGTGGAGTCTCTAGTTGTGGAGTTTCTAGTTGTGGAGTTTCTAGTTGAGGAGTCTCTAGTTGTGTAGTTTCTAGCTGCGGAGTTTCTAGTTGCAGAGTTTCTATTTGTGGAGTTTCTACTTGCGGAGTTTCTAGTTGCAGAGTCTCTGGTTGTGGAGTTTCTAGTTGCGAAGTCTCTAGTTGTGGAGTTTCTTGTTGTGGAGTTTCCAGTTGTGGAGTTTTTAGTTGTGGAGTTTCTAGTTGTGGAGTTTCTGGTTGTGGAGTTTCTAATTTTGGAGTTTCAAGTTGTGAAGTTTCCAGTTGTGGAGTCTCAAGTTGTGGAGTTTAAAGTTGCGGAGTTTCAAGTTGTGGAATCTCTAGTTGTGGAGTTTCTAGTTGCGGAGTATCTAGTTGTGGAGTTTCCAGTTGTGGAGTTTCTAGTTGTGGAGTTGCGGAGTCTCTAGTTGTGGAGTTTCAAGTTGTGGAGTCTAGTTGTGGAGTTTCTAGTTGTGGAGTTTCCAGTTGTGGAGTATCTAGTTGTGGAGTTTCCAGTTGTGGAGTTTCTAGTTGCGGAGTCTCTAGTTGTGAAGTTTCTAGTTGTGGAGTTTCCAGTTGTGGAGTGTCTAGCTGTTGAGTTACTACTTGTGGAGTTTCTAGTTGCGGAGTTTCTAGCTGTGGAGTTTCTAGTTGCGGAGTTTCTATTTGTGGAGTTTCTAGCTGCGGAGTTTCTAGTTGCAGAGTCTCTGGTTGTGGAGTTTCTAGTTGCGGAGTCTCTAGTTGTGGAGTTTCGAGTTTTGGAGTTTCTAGTGTTGGAGTTTTGAGTTTAGGAGTTTCTAGTTGCGGAATCACTAGCTGTGGATTTTCTAGTTGCGGAACTTGAAGTTGTGAGGTTTCAAATTGTGCAGTTTCAAGTTGTGAAGTTTCTAGTTGTGGAATTTCTAGTTGTGGATTCTCTAGTTGTGTAGTTTCTAGCTGCGGAGTTTCTATTTGTGGAGTTTCTACTTGCGGAGTTTCTAGTTGCAGAGTCTCTGGTTGTGGAGTTTCTAGTTGCGGAGTCTCTAGTTGTGGAGTTTCTAGTTGTGGAGTTTCTAGTTGTGGAGTTCCGAGTTGTAAAGTTTCTAGTTGGGGAGATTCTAGTTGTGGAGTTTCTAGTTGTGGAGTCTCAAGTTGTGGAGTTTAAACTTGTGGAGTTTCAAGTTGTGGAGTCTATAGTTGTGGAGTTTCTAGTTGTGGATTTTCTAGTTGTGGAGTGTCTAGTTGTGGAGTTTCCAGTTGTGGAGTTTCGAGTTGTGGAGTTGCGGAGTCTCTAGTTGTGGAGTTTCTAGTTGCAGAGTCTCTAGTTGTGGAGTTTCAAGTTGTGGAGTCTCTAGTTGTGGAGTTTCTAGTTGCCGAGTTTCCAGTTGTGGAGTATCTAGTAGTGGAGTTGCCAGTTGTGGAGTTTCCAGTTGTGGAGTTTCTAGTTGCGGAGTCCCTAGTTGTGGAGTTTCTAACTGCGGAGTCTCAAGATGTGGAGTTTCTAGTTGTATAGTTTTTAGTTGTGGAGTTTCTAGTTGTTGAGTTTCTAGTTTGAAGTCTCTAGTTGTAGATTTTTTAGTTGTGGAGTCTCTAGTTTAGGAAATTCTAGTTGAAGAGTTTTTAGTTGTGGAGTGTCTAGTTGTGGAGTTTCCAGTTGTGTAGTTTCGAGTTGTGGAGTCTCTAGTTGTGGAGTTTCTAGTTGCAGAGTCTCTAGTTGTGGAGTTTCAAGTTGTGGAGTCTCTAGTTGTGGAGTTTCTAGTTGCCGAGTTTTCAGTTGTGGAGTATCTAGTAGTGGAGTTTCTATTTGTGCAGTTTCTAGCTGCGGAGTTTCTAGTTGCAGAGTCTCTGGTTGTGGAGTTTCTAGTTGCGGAGTCTCTAGTGGTGGAGTTTCGAGTTTTGGAGTTACTAGTGTTGGAGTTTTGAGTTGTGGAGTTTCTAGTTGTGGAGTTTCTAGTTGCGGAATCTCTAGCTGTGGATTTTCTAGTTGCGGAACCTAAAGTTGTGAGGTTTCAAGTTGTGGAGTCTCTAGTTGTGGAGTTTCTAGTTGTGGAGTTTCTAGTTGTGGAGTCTCTAGTTGTGTAGTTTCTAGCTGCGGAGTTTCTAGTTGCGGAGTTTCTATTTGTGGATTTTCTACTTGCGGAGTTTCTAGTTGCAGAGTCTCTGGTTGTGGAGTTTCTAGTTGCGAAGTCTCTAGTTGTGGAGTTTCTTGTTGTGGAGTTTCCTGTTGTGGAGTTTTTAGTTGTGGAGTTTCTAGTTGTGGAGTTTCTGGTTGTGGAGTTTCTAATTTTGGAGTTTCAAGTTGTGGAGTTTTTAGTTGTGGAGTCTCAAGTTGTGGAGTTTCAAGTTGTGGAGTTTCAAGTTGTGGAGTCTCTAGTTGTGGAGTTTCTAGTACGGAGTATCTAGTTGTGGAGTTTCCAGTTGTGGAGTTTCTAGTTGTGGAGTTGCGGAGTCTCTAGTTGTGGAGTTTCTAGTTGCGGAGTCTCTAGTTGTGGAGTTTCAAGTTGTGGAGTTTCCAGTTGTGGAGTTTTTAGTTGTGGAGTTTTAGTTGTTGAGTTTCTAGTTGTGAAGTCTCTAGTTTTGCAGTTTCTAGCTGTGGAGTTTCTAGATATGGAATTTCTAGTTGCCGAGTCTGTATTTGTGGGGTTTGTAGTTGTGGAGTTTCTAGTTGTGGAGTTTCTAGTTGTGGAGTCTCTAGTTGCGGAGTTTCTAGTTGTAGATTTTCTAGTTGTGGAGTATCTAGTTGTGGATTTTCCAGTTCTGGAGTTTCTAGTTGTTGAGTTGCGGAGTATCTAGTTGTTGAGTTTCTAGTTGCAGAGTCTCTAGTTGTGGAGTTTCAAGTTGTGGAGTCTCTCGATGTGGAGTTTCTAGTTGTCGAGTTTCCAGTTGTGGAGTATCTAGTAGTGGAGTTTCGAGTTGTGGAGTTTCTAGTTGTGGAGTTTCTAGTTGTGGAGTCCCTAGTTGTGGAGTTTCTAGTTGCGGAGTCTCTGGTTGTGGAGTTTCAAGTTGCGGAGTCTCAAGCTGTAGAGTTTCTAGTTGTTAAGTTTTTAGTTGTGGAGTTTTCAGTTGTTGAGTTTCTAGTTTCAAGTCTCTAGTTGTAGATTCCCTAGTTGTGGAGTCTCTAGTTTAGGAGTTTCTAGTTGAAGAGTTTTTTGTTGTGGAGTGTCTAGTTGTGGAGTTTTCAGTAGTGGAGTTTCGAGTTGTGGAGTTTCGAGTTGCAGAGTCTTTAGTTGTGGAGTTTCAAGTTGTGGAGTCTCTAGTTGTGGGGTTTCTAGTTGCTGAGTTTCCAGTTGCGGAATTTCTAGTTGTGGAGTCTCTAGTTGTGTAGTTTCTAGCTGCGGAGTTTCTATTTGTGGAGTTTCTAGTTGCGGAGTTTCTAGTTGCAGAGTCTCTGGTTGTGGAGTTTCTAGTTGTGGAGTCTCTAGTTGTGGAGTTTCTAGTTGTGGAGTTTCTAGTTGAGGAGTCTCTAGTTGTGTAGTTTCTACCTGCGGAGTTTCTAGTTGCAGAGTTTCTATTTGTGGAGTTTCTACTTGCGGAGTTTCTAGTTGCAGAGTCTCTGGTTGTGGAGTTTCTAGTTGCGAAGTCTCTAGTTGTGGAGTTTCTTGTTGTGGAGTTTCCAGTTGTGGAGTTTTTAGTTGTGGAGTTTCTAGTTGTGGAGTTTCTGGTTGTGGAGTTTCTAATTTTGGAGTTTCAAGTTGTGGAGTTTCCAGTTGTGGAGTCTCAAGTTGTGGAGTTGAAAGTTGCGGAGTTTCAAGTTGTGGAATCTCTAGTTGTGGAGTTTCTAGTTGCGGAGTATCTAGTTGTGGAGTTTCCAGTTGTGGAGTTTCTAGTTGTGGAGTTGCGGAGTCTCTAGTTGTGGAGTTTCAAGTTGTGGAGTCTAGTTGTGGAGTTTCTAGTTGTGGAGTTTCCAGTTGTGGAGTATCTAGTTGTGGAGTTTCCAGTTGTGGAGTGTCTAGTTGCGGAGTCTCTAGTTGTGAAGTTTCTAGTTGTGGAGTTTCCAGTTGTGGAGTGTCTAGCTGTTGAGTTACTACTTGTGGAGTTTCTAGTTGCGGAGTTTCTAGCTGTGGAGTTTCTAGTTGCGGAGTTTCTATTTGTGGAGTTTCTAGCTGCGGAGTTTCTAGTTGCAGAGTCTCTGGTTGTGGAGTTTCTAGTTGCGGAGTCTCTAGTTGTGGAGTTTCGAGTTTTGGAGTTTCTAGTGTTGGAGTTTTGAGTTTAGGAGTTTCTAGTTGCGGAATCACTAGCTGTGGATTTTCTAGTTGCGGAACTTGAAGTTGTGAGGTTTCAAATTGTGCAGTTTCAAGTTGTGGAGTTTCTAGTTGTGGAATTCCTAGTTGTGGATTCTCTAGTTGTGTAGTTTCTAGCTGCGGAGTTTCTATTTGTGGAGTTTCTACTTGAGGAGTTTCTAGTTGCAGAGTCTCTGGTTGTGGAGTTTCTAGTTGCGGAGTCTCTAGTTGTGGAGTTTCTAGTTGTGGAGTTCCGAGTTGTAAAGTTTCTAGTTGGGGAGATTCTAGTTGTGGAGTTTCTAGTTGTGGAGTCTCAAGTTGTGGAGTTTAAACTTGTGGAGTTTCAAGTTGTGGAGTCTATAGTTGTGGAGTTTCTAGTTGTGGATTTTCTAGTTGTGGAGTGTCTAGTTGTGGAGTTTCCAGTTGTGGAGTTTCTAGTTGTGGAGTTGCGGAGTCTCTAGTTGTGGAGTTTCTAGTTGCAGAGTCTCTAGTTGTGGAGTTTCAAGTTGTGGAGTCTCTAGTTGTGGAGTTTCTAGTTGCCGAGTTTCCAGTTGTGGAGTATCTAGTAGTGGAGTTTCCAGTTGTGGAATTTCTAGTTTTGGAGTTTCTAGTTGCGAAGTCCCTAGTTGTGGAGTTTCCAGTTGCGGAGTCTCAAGCTGTGGAGTTTCTAGTTGTTGAGTTTTTAGTTGTGGAGTTTCTAGTTGTTGAGTTTCTAGTTTGAAGTCTCTAGTTGTAGATTCTTTAGTTGTGGAGTCTCTAGTTTAGGAAATTCTAGTTGAAGAGTTTTTAGTTGTGGAGTGTCTAGTTGTGGAGTTTCCAGTTGTGTAGTTTCGAGTTGTGGAGTTGCGGAGTCTCTAGTTGTGGAGTTTCTAGTTGCAGAGTCTCTAGTTGTGGAGTTTCAAGTTGTGGAGTCTCTAGTTGTGGAGTTTCTAGTTGCCGAGTTTTCAGTTGTGGAGTATCTAGTAGTGGAGTTTCTATTTGTGCAGTTTCTAGCTGCGGAGTTTCTAGTTGCAGAGTCTCTGGTTGTGGAGTTTCTAGTTGCGGAGTCTCTAGTGGTGGAGTTTCGAGTTTTGGAGTTACTAGTGTTGGAGTTTTGAGTTGTGGAGTTTCTAGTTGTGGAGTTTCTAGTTGCGGAATCTCTAGCTGTGGATTTTCTAGTTGCGGAACCTAAAGTTGTGAGGTTTCAAGTTGTGGAGTCTCTAGTTGTGGAGTTTCTAGTTGTGGAGTTTCTAGTTGTGGAGTCTCTAGTTGTGTAGTTTCTAGCTGCGGAGTTTCTAGTTGCGGAGTTTCTATTTGTGGATTTTCTACTTGCGGAGTTTCTAGTTGCAGAGTCTCTGGTTGTGGAGTTTCTAGTTGCGAAGTCTCTAGTTGTGGAGTTTCTTGTTGTGGAGTTTCCTGTTGTGGAGTTTTTAGTTGTGGAGTTTCTAGTTGTGGAGTTTCTGGTTGTGGAGTTTCTAATTTTGGAGTTTCAAGTTGTGGAGTTTTTAGTTGTGGAGTCTCAAGTTGTGGAGTTTAAAGTTGTGGAGTTTCAAGTTGTGGAGTCTCTAGTTGTGGAGTTTCTAGTACGGAGTATCTAGTTGTGGAGTTTCCAGTTGTGGAGTTTCTAGTTGTGGAGTTGCGGAGTCTCTAGTTGTGGAGTTTCTAGTTGCGGAGTCTCTAGTTGTGGAGTTTCAAGTTGTGGAGTTTCCAGTTGTGGAGTTTTTAGTTGTGGAGCTTTAGTTGTTGAGTTTCTAGTTGTGAAGTCTCTAGTTTTGCAGTTTCTAGCTGTGGAGTTTCTAGATATGGAATTTCTAGTTGCCGAGTCTGTATTTGTGGGGTTTGTAGTTGTGGAGTTTCTAGTTGTGGAGTTTCTAGTTGTGGAGTCTCTAGTTGCGGAGTTTCTAGTTGTAGATTTTCTAGTTGTGGAGTATCTAGTTGTGGATTTTCCAGTTCTGGAGTTTCTAGTTGTTGAGTTGCGGAGTATTTAGTTGTTGAGTTTCTAGTTGCAGAGTCTCTAGTTGTGGAGTTTCAAGTTGTGGAGTCTCTGGATGTGGAGTTTATAGTTGTCGAGTTTCCAGTTGTGGAGTAACTAGTAGTGGAGTTTCGAGTTGTGGAGTTTCTAGTTGTGGAGTTTCTAGTTGTGGAGTCCCTAGTTGTGGAGTTTCTAGTTGCGGAGTCTCTGGTTGTGGAGTTTCAAGTTGCGGAGTCTCAAGCTGTAGAGTTTCTAGTTGTTAAGTTTTTAGTTGTGGAGTTTCCAGTTGTTGAGTTTCTAGTTTCAAGTCTCTAGTTGTAGATTCCCTAGTTGTGGAGTCTCTAGTTTAGGAGTTTCTAGTTGAAGAGTTTTTTGTTGTGGAGTGTCTAGTTGTGGAGTTTCCAGTAGTGGAGTTTCGAGTTGTGGAGTTGCGAGTTGCAGTGTCTTTAGTTGTGGAGTTTCAAGTTGTGGAGTCTCTAGTTGTGTAGTTTCTAGCTGCGGAGTTTCTATTTGTGGAGTTTCTAGTTGCGAAGTTTCTAGTTGCAGAGTCTCTGGTTGTGGAGTTTCTAGTTGTGGAGTCTCTAGTTGTGGAGTTTCTAGTTGCCGAGTTTTCAGTTGTGGAGTGTCTAGTAGTGGAGTTTCTATTTGTGGAGTTTCTAGCTGCGGAGTTTCTAGTTGCAGAGTCTCTGGTTGTGGAGTTTCTAGTTGCGGAGTCTCTAGTTGTGGAGTTTCGAGTTTTGGAGTTTCTAGTGTTGGAGGTTTGAGTTGTGGAGTTTCTAGTTGTGGAGTTTCTAGTTGTGGAATCTCTAGCTGTGGATTTTCTAGTTGCGCAACCTAAAGTTGTGAGGTTTCAAGTTGTGGAGTCTCTAGTTGTGGAGTTTCTAGTTGTGGAGTTTCTAGTTGAGGAGTCTCTAGTTGTGTAGTTTCTAGCTGCGGAGTTTCTAGTTGCAGAGTTTCTATTTATGGAGTTTCTACTTGCGGAGTTTCTAGTTGCAGAGTCTCTGGTTGTGGAGTTTCTAGTTGCGAAGTCTCTAGTTGTGGAGTTTCTTGTTGTGGAGTTTCCAGTTGTGGAGTTTTTAGTTGTGGAGTTTCTAGTTGTGGAGTTTCTGGTTGTGGAGTTTCTAATTTTGGAGTTTCAAGTTGTGGAGTTTCTAGTTGTGGAGTCTCAAGTTGTGGAGTTTAAAGTTGCGGAGTTTCAAGTTGTGGAATCTCTAGTTGTGGAGTTTCTAGTTGCGGAGTATCTAGTTGTGGAGTTTCCAGTTGTGGAGTTTCTAGTTGTGGAGTTGCGGAGTCTCTAGTTGTGGAGTTTCAAGTTGTGGAGTCTAGTTGTGGAGTTTCTAGTTGTGGAGTTTCCAGTTGTGGAGTATCTAGTTGTGGAGTTTCCAGTTGTGGAGTTTCTAGTTGCGGAGTCTCTAGTTGTGAAGTTTCTAGTTGTGGAGTTTCCAGTTGTGGAGTGTCTAGCTGTGGAGTTACTACTTGTGGAGTTTCTAGTTGCGGAGTTTCTAGCTGTGGAGTTTCTAGTTGCGGAGTTTCTATTTGTAGAGTTTCTAGCTGCGGAGTTTCTAGTTGCAGAGTCTCTGGTTGTGGAGTTTCTATTTGCGGAGTCTCTAGTTGTGGAGTTTCGAGTTTTGGAGTTTCTAGTGTTGGAGTTTTGAGTTTAGGAGTTTCTAGTTGCGGAATCACTAGCTGTGGATTTTCTAGTTGCGGAACTTAAAGTTGTGAGGTTTCAAGTTGTGCAGTTTCAAGTTGTGGAGTTTCTAGTTGTGGAATTTCTAGTTGTGGATTCTCTAGTTGTGTAGTTTCTAGCTGCGGAGTTTCTATTTGTGGAGTTTCTAGTTGCGGAGTTTCTAGTTGCAGAGTCTCTGGTTGTGGATTTTCTAGTTGCGGAGTCTCTAGTTGTGGAGTTTCTAGTTGTGGAGTTTCTAGTTGTGGAGTTCCGAGTTGTAAAGTTTCTAGTTGGGGAGATTCTAGTTGTGGAGTTTCTACTTGTGGAGTCTCAAGTTGTGGAGTTTAAACTTGTGGAGTTTCAAGTTGTGGAGTCTATAGTTGTGGAGTTTCTAGTTGTGGAGTCTCTAGTTGCAGAGTTTCTAGTTGTGAAGTTTCTAGTTGTGGAGTTTCTAGTTGTGGAGTTTCTAGTTGTGAAGTTTCTAGTTGTGTAGTCTCAAGTTGTGGAGTTTAAACTTGTGGAGTTTCAAGTTGTGGAGTCTATAGTTGTGGAGTTCCTAGTTGTAGATTTTCTAGTTGTGGAGTTTCAAGTTGCGGAGTCCCAAGCTGTGGAGTTTCTAGTTGTTGAGTTTTTAGTTGTGGAGTTTTTAGTTGTTGAGTTTCTAGTTTGAAGTCTCTAGTTGTAGATTCTCTAGTTGTGGAGTCTCTAGTTTAGGAGTTTCTAGTGGAAGGGTTTTAGTTGTGGAGTGTCTAGTTGTGGAGTTTCCAGTTGTGGAGTTTCGAGTTGTGGAGTTTCTAGTTGCAGAGTCTCTAGTTGTGGAGTTTCAAGGTGTGGAGTCTCTAGTTGTGGAGTTTCTAGTTGCCGAGTTTCCAGTTGTGGAGTATCTAGTAGTGGAGTTTCCAGTTGTGGAATTTCTAGTTTTGGAGTTTCTAGTTGCGAAGTCCCTAGTTGTGGAGTTTCCAGTTGCGGAGTCTCAAGCTGTGGAGTTTCTAGTTGTTGAGTTTTTAGTTGTGGAGTTTCTAGTTGTTGAGTTTCTAGTTTGAAGTCTCTAGTTGTAGATTCTTTAGTTGTGGAGTCTCCAGTTTAGGAATTTCTAGTTGAAGAGTTTTTAGTTGTGGAGTGTCTAGTTGTGGAGTTTCCAGTTGTGGATTTTCGAGTTGTGGAGTTGCGGAGTCTCTAGTTGTGGAGTTTCTAGTTGCAGAGTCTCTAGTTGTGCAGTTTCTAGTTGCGAAGTCCCTAGTTGTGGAGTTTCTAGTTGCGGAGTCTCAAGATGTGGAGTTTCTAGTTTTTGAGTTTTTAGTTGTGGAGTTTCTAAATGTTGACTTTCTAGTTTGAAGTCTCTAGTTGTAGATTCTCTAGTTGTGGAGTCTCTAGTTTAGGAATTTCTAGTTGAAGAGTTTTTCGCTTTGGAGTTTCTAGTTGTGGAGTTTTGAGTTGTGGAGTTTCTAGCTGCGGAGTTTCTAGTTGCAGAGTCTCTGGTTGTGGAGTTTCTAGTTGCGGAGTCTCTAGTTGTGGAGTTTCTAGTTGTGGAGTTTCTAGTTGTGGAGTTTCAAGTTGTGGAGTTTTTAGTTGTGGACTTTCTAGACATGAATTTTCTCGTAGCCGAGTCTCTATTTGTGGAGCTTGTAGTTGTGGAGTTTCTAGTTGTGGAGTTTCTAGTTTTGGAGTCTCTAGTTGCAGAGATTCTAGTTGTGGAGTTTCTAGTTGTAGAGTTTCTAGTTGTGGAGTTTCTGGTTGTGGAGTTTCTAGTTGTGGAGTTTCAAGTTGTGGAGTTTCTAGTTGTGGAGTCTCAAGTTGTGGAGTTTAAAGTTGTGGAGTTCCAAGTTGCGGAGTCTCTAGTTGTGAAGTTTCTAGTTGTGGAGTTTCTAGTTGTGGAGTTTTTAGTTGTGGACTTTCTAGACATTAATTTTCTTGTAGCCGAGTCTCTATTTGTGGAGCTTGTAGTTGTGGAGTTTGTAGTTGTGGAGTTTCTAGTTGTGGAGTCTCTAGTTGCAGAGTTTCTAGTTGTGGAGTTTCTAGTTGTGGAGTTTCTAGTTGTGGAGTTTCTGGTTGTGGAGTTTCTAGTTGTGAGTGTCTAGTTTTGCAGTTTCTAGTTGTGTAGTTTCTAGATATGGAATTTCTAGTTGCCGAGTCTGTATTTGTGGAGTTTGTAGTTGCGGAGTCTCTAGTTGTGGAGTTTCTAGTTGTGGAGTCTCTAAATGCGGAGTTTCTAGTTGTGGAGTTTCTAGTTATGGAGTTTCTGGTTGTGGAGTTTCTAGTTGAGGAGTTTCAAGTTGTGGAGTTTCTAGTTGTGGAGTCTCTAGTTGCAGAGTTTCTAGTTGTGAAGTTTCTAGATGTGCAGTTTCTATTTTTGGAGTTTCTAGTTGTGGAGTTTCTAGTTGTAGAGTCTCCTGTTGCGGAGTTTCCAGTTGCGGAGTTTCTAGTTGGGGAGTTTCTAGTTGTGGAGTTTCTAGTTGTGAAGTTTCTAGTTGTGTAGTCTCAAGTTGTGGAGTTTAAACTTGTTGAGTTTCAAGTTGTGGAGTCTATAGTTGTGGAGTTTCTAGTTGTGGAGTTTCTAGTTGTGGAGTTTCTAGTTGCGGAGTTTCTAGTTGTGGAGTTTCTAGCTGCGGAGTTTCTAGTTGCAAGGTCTCTAGATGTCGAATTTCTAGTTCTAGAGTTTCTAGTTGTGGAGTCTCTAAATGCGGAGTTTCTAGTTGTGGAGTTTCTAGTTGTGGAGTTTCTGGTTGTGGAGTTTCTAGTTGAGGAGTTTCAAGTTGTGGAGTTTCTAATTGTGGAGTCTCTAGTTGCGGAGTTTCTAGTTGTGAAGTTTCTAGTTGTGGAGTTTCTAGTTGTGGAGTTTCTAGTTGTAGAGTCCTTAGTTGTGGAGTTTCTACTAGTTGCGGAGTTTCTAGTTGTGGAGTTTCAAGTTGCGGAGTCCCAAGCTGTGGAGTTTCTAGTTGTTGAGTTTTTAGTTGTGGAGTTTTTAGTTGTTGAGTTTCTAGTTTGAAGTCTCTAGTTGTAGATTCTCTAGTTGTGGAGTCTCTAGTTTAGGAGTTTCTAGTGGAAGGGTTTTAGTTGTGGAGTGTCTAGTTGTGGAGATTCCAGTTGTGGAGTTTCGAGTTGTGGAGTTTCTAGTTGCAGAGTCTCTAGTTGTGGAGTTTCAAGTTGTGGAGTCTCTAGTTGTGGAGTTTCTAGTTGCCGAGTTTCCAGTTGTGGAGTATCTAGTAGTGGAGTTTCCAGTTGTGGAATTTCTAGTTTTGGAGTTTCTAGTTGCGAAGTCCCTAGTTGTGGAGTTTCCTGTTGCGGAGTCTCAAGCTGTGGAGTTTCTAGTTGTTGAGTTTTTAGTTTGAAGTCTCTAGTTGTAGATTCTCTAGTTGTGGAGTCTCTAGTTTAGGAATTTCTAGTTGAAGAGTTTTTAGTTGTGGAGTGTCTAGTTGTGGAGTTTCCAGTTGTGGAGTTTCGAGTTGTGGAGTTGCGGAGTCTCTAGTTGTGGAGTTTCTAGTGGCAGAGTCTCTAGTTTTGCCGTTTCTAGTTGCGGAGTCCCTAGTTGTGGAGTTTCTAGTTGCAGAGTCTCAAGATGTGGAGTTTCTAGTTTTTGAGTTTTTAGTTGTGGAGTTTCTAAATGTTGACTTTCTAGTTTGAAGTCTCTAGTTGTAGATTCTCTAGTTGTGGAGTTTCTAGTTTAGGAATTTCTAGTTGAAGAGTTTTTCGCTTTGGAGTTTCTAGTTGTGGAGTTTTGAGTTGTGGAGTTTCTAGCTGCGGAGTTTCTAGTTGCAGAGTCTCTGGTTGTGGAGTTTCTAGTTGCGGAGTCTCTAGTTGTGGAGTTTCTAGTTGTGGAGTTTCTAGTTGTGGAGTTTCAAGTTGTGGAGTTTTTAGTTGTGGACTTTCTAGACATGAATTTTCTCGTAGCCGAGTCTCTATTTGTGGAGCTTGTAGTTGTGGAGTTTCTAGTTGTGGAGTTTCTAGTTGTGGAGTCTCTAGTTGCAGAGTTTCTAGTTGTGGAGTTTCTAGTTGTAGAGTTTCTAGTTGTGGAGTTTCTGGTTGTGGAGTTTCTAGTTGTGGAGTTTCAAGTTGTGGAGTTTCTAGTTGCGGAGTCTCTAGTTGTGGAGTTTCTAGTTGTGGAGTTTCTAGTTGTGGAGTTCCGAGTTGTAAAGTTTCTAGTTGGGGAGATTCTAGTTGTGGAGTTTCTAGTTGTGGAGTCTCAAGTTGTGGAGTTTAAACTTGTGGAGTTTCAAGTTGTGGAGTCTATAGTTGTGGAGTTTCTAGTTGTGGATTTTCTAGTTGTGGAGTGTCTAGTTGTGGAGTTTCCAGTTGTGGAGTTTCTAGTTGTGGAGTTGCGGAGTCTCTAGTTGTGGAGTTTCTAGTTGCAGAGTCTCTAGTTGTGGAGTTTCAAGTTGTGGAGTCTCTAGTTGTGGAGTTTCTAGTTGCCGAGTTTCCAGTTGTGGAGTATCTAGTAGTGGAGTTGCCAGTTGTGGAGTTTCCAGTTGTGGAGTTTCTAGTTGCGGAGTCCCTTTTTGTGGAGTTTCTAACTGCGGAGTCTCAAGATGTGGAGTTTCTAGTTGTATAGTTTTTAGTTGTGGAGTTTCTAGTTGTTGAGTTTCTAGTTTGAAGTCTCTAGTTGTAGATTTTTTAGTTGTGGAGTCTCTAGTTTAGGAAATTCTAGTTGAAGAGTTTTTAGTTGTGGAGTGTCTAGTTGTGGAGTTTCCAGTTGTGTAGTTTCGAGTTGTGGAGTTGCGGAGTCTCTAGTTGTGGAGTTTCTAGTTGCAGAGTCTCTAGTTGTGGAGTTTCAAGTTGTGGAGTCTCTAGTTGTGGAGTTTCTAGTTGCGGAGTCTCAAGATGTGGAGTTTCTAGTTTTTGAGTTTTTAGTTGTGGAGTTTCTAAATGTTGACTTTCTAGTTTGAAGTCTCTAGTTGTAGATTCTCTAGTTGTGGAGTCTCTAGTTTAGGAATTTCTAGTTGAAGAGTTTTTCGCTTTGGAGTTTCTAGTTGTGGAGTTTTGAGTTGTGGAGTTTCTAGCTGCGGAGTTTCTAGTTGCAGAGTCTCTGGTTGTGGAGTTTCTAGTTGCGGAGTCTCTAGTTGTGGAGTTTCTAGTTGTGGAGTTTCTAGTTGTGGAGTTTCAAGTTGTGGAGTTTTTAGTTGTGGACTTTCTAGACATGAATTTTCTCGTAGCCGAGTCTCTATTTGTGGAGCTTGTAGTTGTGGAGTTTCTAGTTGTGGAGTTTCTAGTTTTGGAGTCTCTAGTTGCAGAGTTTCTAGTTGTGGAGTTTCTAGTTGTAGAGTTTCTAGTTGTGGAGTTTCTGGTTGTGGAGTTTCTAGTTGTGGAGTTTCAAGTTGTGGAGTTTCTAGTTGTGGAGTCTCAAGTTGTGGAGTTTAAAGTTGTGGAGTTCCAAGTTGCGGAGTCTCTAGTTGTGAAGTTTCTAGTTGTGGAGTTTCTAGTTGTGGAGTTTTTAGTTGTGGACTTTCTAGACATTAATTTTCTTGTAGCCGAGTCTCTATTTGTGGAGCTTGTAGTTGTGGAGTTTGTAGTTGTGGAGTTTCTAGTTGTGGAGTCTCTAGTTGCAGAGTTTCTAGTTGTGGAGTTTCTAGTTGTGGAGTTTCTAGTTGTGGAGTTTCTGGTTGTGGAGTTTCTAGTTGTGAGTGTCTAGTTTTGCAGTTTCTAGTTGTGTAGTTTCTAGATATGGAATTTCTAGTTGCCGAGTCTGTATTTGTGGAGTTTGTAGTTGCGGAGTCTCTAGTTGTGGAGTTTCTAGTTGTGGAGTCTCTAAATGCGGAGTTTCTAGTTGTGGAGTTTCTAGTTATGGAGTTTCTGGTTGTGGAGTTTCTAGTTGAGGAGTTTCAAGTTGTGGAGTTTCTAGTTGTGGAGTCTCTAGTTGCAGAGTTTCTAGTTGTGAAGTTTCTAGATGTGCAGTTTCTATTTTTGGAGTTTCTAGTTGTGGAGTTTCTAGTTGTAGAGTCTCCTGTTGCGGAGTTTCCAGTTGCGGAGTTTCTAGTTGGGGAGTTTCTAGTTGTGGAGTTTCTAGTTGTGAAGTTTCTAGTTGTGTAGTCTCAAGTTGTGGAGTTTAAACTTGTTGAGTTTCAAGTTGTGGAGTCTATAGTTGTGGAGTTTCTAGTTGTGGAGTTTCTAGTTGTGGAGTTTCTAGTTGCGGAGTTTCTAGTTGTGGAGTTTCTAGCTGCGGAGTTTCTAGTTGCAAGGTCTCTAGATGTCGAATTTCTAGTTCTAGAGTTTCTAGTTGTGGAGTCTCTAAATGCGGAGTTTCTAGTTGTGGAGTTTCTAGTTGTGGAGTTTCTGGTTGTGGAGTTTCTAGTTGAGGAGTTTCAAGTTGTGGAGTTTCTAATTGTGGAGTCTCTAGTTGCGGAGTTTCTAGTTGTGAAGTTTCTAGTTGTGGAGTTTCTAGTTGTGGAGTTTCTAGTTGTAGAGTCCTTAGTTGTGGAGTTTCTACTAGTTGCGGAGTTTCTAGTTGTGGAGTTTCAAGTTGCGGAGTCCCAAGCTGTGGAGTTTCTAGTTGTTGAGTTTTTAGTTGTGGAGTTTTTAGTTGTTGAGTTTCTAGTTTGAAGTCTCTAGTTGTAGATTCTCTAGTTGTGGAGTCTCTAGTTTAGGAGTTTCTAGTGGAAGGGTTTTAGTTGTGGAGTGTCTAGTTGTGGAGATTCCAGTTGTGGAGTTTCGAGTTGTGGAGTTTCTAGTTGCAGAGTCTCTAGTTGTGGAGTTTCAAGTTGTGGAGTCTCTAGTTGTGGAGTTTCTAGTTGCCGAGTTTCCAGTTGTGGAGTATCTAGTAGTGGAGTTTCCAGTTGTGGAATTTCTAGTTTTGGAGTTTCTAGTTGCGAAGTCCCTAGTTGTGGAGTTTCCTGTTGCGGAGTCTCAAGCTGTGGAGTTTCTAGTTGTTGAGTTTTTAGTTGTGGAGTTTCTAGTTGTTGAGTTTCTAGTTTGAAGTCTCTAGTTGTAGATTCTCTAGTTGTGGAGTCTCTAGTTTAGGAATTTCTAGTTGAAGAGTTTTTAGTTGTGGAGTGTCTAGTTGTGGAGTTTCCAGTTGTGGAGTTTCGAGTTGTGGAGTTGCGGAGTCTCTAGTTGTGGAGTTTCTAGTGGCAGAGTCTCTAGTTTTGCCGTTTCTAGTTGCGGAGTCCCTAGTTGTGGAGTTTCTAGTTGCAGAGTCTCAAGATGTGGAGTTTCTAGTTTTTGAGTTTTTAGTTGTGGAGTTTCTAAATGTTGACTTTCTAGTTTGAAGTCTCTAGTTGTAGATTCTCTAGTTGTGGAGTTTCTAGTTTAGGAATTTCTAGTTGAAGAGTTTTTCGCTTTGGAGTTTCTAGTTGTGGAGTTTTGAGTTGTGGAGTTTCTAGCTGCGGAGTTTCTAGTTGCAGAGTCTCTGGTTGTGGAGTTTCTAGTTGCGGAGTCTCTAGTTGTGGAGTTTCTAGTTGTGGAGTTTCTAGTTGTGGAGTTTCAAGTTGTGGAGTTTTTAGTTGTGGACTTTCTAGACATGAATTTTCTCGTAGCCGAGTCTCTATTTGTGGAGCTTGTAGTTGTGGAGTTTCTAGTTGTGGAGTTTCTAGTTGTGGAGTCTCTAGTTGCAGAGTTTCTAGTTGTGGAGTTTCTAGTTGTAGAGTTTCTAGTTGTGGAGTTTCTGGTTGTGGAGTTTCTAGTTGTGGAGTTTCAAGTTGTGGAGTTTCTAGTTGCGGAGTCTCTAGTTGTGGAGTTTCTAGTTGTGGAGTTTCTAGTTGTGGAGTTCCGAGTTGTAAAGTTTCTAGTTGGGGAGATTCTAGTTGTGGAGTTTCTAGTTGTGGAGTCTCAAGTTGTGGAGTTTAAACTTGTGGAGTTTCAAGTTGTGGAGTCTATAGTTGTGGAGTTTCTAGTTGTGGATTTTCTAGTTGTGGAGTGTCTAGTTGTGGAGTTTCCAGTTGTGGAGTTTCTAGTTGTGGAGTTGCGGAGTCTCTAGTTGTGGAGTTTCTAGTTGCAGAGTCTCTAGTTGTGGAGTTTCAAGTTGTGGAGTCTCTAGTTGTGGAGTTTCTAGTTGCCGAGTTTCCAGTTGTGGAGTATCTAGTAGTGGAGTTGCCAGTTGTGGAGTTTCCAGTTGTGGAGTTTCTAGTTGCGGAGTCCCTTTTTGTGGAGTTTCTAACTGCGGAGTCTCAAGATGTGGAGTTTCTAGTTGTATAGTTTTTAGTTGTGGAGTTTCTAGTTGTTGAGTTTCTAGTTTGAAGTCTCTAGTTGTAGATTTTTTAGTTGTGGAGTCTCTAGTTTAGGAAATTCTAGTTGAAGAGTTTTTAGTTGTGGAGTGTCTAGTTGTGGAGTTTCCAGTTGTGTAGTTTCGAGTTGTGGAGTTGCGGAGTCTCTAGTTGTGGAGTTTCTAGTTGCAGAGTCTCTAGTTGTGGAGTTTCAAGTTGTGGAGTCTCTAGTTGTGGAGTTTCTAGTTGCCGAGTTTTCAGTTGTGGAGTATCTAGTAGTGGAGTTTCTATTTGTGCAGTTTCTAGCTGCGGAGTTTCTAGTTGCAGAGTCTCTGGTTGTGGAGTTTCTAGTTGCGGAGTCTCTAGTGGTGGAGTTTCGAGTTTTGGAGTTACTAGTGTTGGAGTTTTGAGTTGTGGAGTTTCTAGTTGTGGAGTTTCTAGTTGCGGAATCTCTAGCTGTGGATTTTCTAGTTGTGGAACCTAAAGTTGTGAGGTTTCAAGTTGTGGAGTCTCTAGTTGTGGAGTTTCTAGTTGTGGAGTTTCTAGTTGTGGAGTCTCTAGTTGTGTAGTTTCTAGCTGCGGAGTTTCTAGTTGCGGAGTTTCTATTTGTGGATTTTCTACTTGCGGAGTTTCTAGTTGCAGAGTCTCTGGTTGTGGAGTTTCTAGTTGCGAAGTCTCTAGTTGTGGAGTTTCTTGTTGTGGAGTTTCCTGTTGTGGAGTTTTTAGTTGTGGAGTTTCTGGTTGTGGAGTTTCTGGTTGTGGAGTTTCTAATTTTGGAGTTTCAAGTTGTGGAGTTTTTAGTTGTGGAGTCTCAAGTTGTGGAGTTTAAAGTTGTGGAGTTTCAAGTTGTGGAGTCTCTAGTTGTGGAGTTTCTAGTACGGAGTATCTAGTTGTGGAGTTTCCAGTTGTGGAGTTTCTAGTTGTGGAGTTGCGGAGTCTCTAGTTGTGGAGTTTCTAGTTGCGGAGTCTCTAGTTGTGGAGTTTCAAGTTGTGGAGTTTCCAGTTGTGGAGTTTTTAGTTGTGGAGCTTTAGTTGTTGAGTTTCTAGTTGTGAAGTCTCTAGTTTTGCAGTTTCTAGCTGTGGAGTTTCTAGATATGGAATTTCTAGTTGCCGAGTCTGTATTTGTGGGGTTTGTAGTTGTGGAGTTTCTAGTTGTGGAGTTTCTAGTTGTGGAGTCTCTAGTTGCGGAGTTTCTAGTTGTAGATTTTCTAGTTGTGGAGTATCTAGTTGTGGATTTTCCAGTTCTGGAGTTTCTAGTTGTTGAGTTGCGGAGTATTTAGTTGTTGAGTTTCTAGTTGCAGAGTCTCTAGTTGTGGAGTTTCAAGTTGTGGAGTCTCTGGATGTGGAGTTTATAGTTGTCGAGTTTCCAGTTGTGGAGTATCTAGTAGTGGAGTTTCGAGTTGTGGAGTTTCTAGTTGTGGAGTTTCTAGTTGTGGAGTCCCTAGTTGTGGAGTTTCTAGTTGCGGAGTCTCTGGTTGTGGAGTTTCAAGTTGCGGAGTCTCAAGCTGTAGAGTTTCTAGTTGTTAAGTTTTTAGTTGTGGAGTTTCCAGTTGTTGAGTTTCTAGTTTCAAGTCTCTAGTTGTAGATTCCCTAGTTGTGGAGTCTCTAGTTTAGGAGTTTCTAGTTGAAGAGTTTTTTGTTGTGGAGTGTCTAGTTGTGGAGTTTCCAGTAGTGGAGTTTCGAGTTGTGGAGTTGCGAGTTGCAGAGTCTTTAGTTGTGGAGTTTCAAGTTGTGGAGTCTCTAGTTGTGGAGTTTCTAGTTGCGGAGTTTCTAGTTGCGGAGTATCTAGTAGTGGAGTTTCCAGTTGTGGAGTTTCTAGTTGTGGAGTTTCTAGTTGCGGAGTCCCTAGTTGTGGAGTTTCTAGTTGCGGAGTCTCTAGTTGTGGAGTTTCTAGTTGCCGAGTTTTCAGTTGTGGAGTACCTAGTAGTGGAGTTTGTATTTGTGGAGTTTCTAGCTGCGGAGTTTCTAGTTGCAGAGTCTCTGGTTGTGGAGTTTCTAGTTGCGGAGTCTCTAGTTGTGGAGTTTCGAGTTTTGGAGTTTCTAGTGTTGGAGGTTTGAGTTGTGGAGTTTCTAGTTGTGGAGTTTCTAGTTGCGGAATCTCTAGCTGTGCATTTTCTAGTTGCGGAGTCTCTAGTTGTGGAGTTTCTAGTTGTGGAGTTTCTAGTTGTGGAGTCTCTAGTTGTGTAGTTTCTAGCTGCAGAGTTTCTAGTTGCAGAGATTTATTTGTGGAGTTTCTACTTGCGGAGTTTCTAGTTGCAGAGACTCTGGTTGTGGAGTTTCTAGTTGCGAAGTCTCTAGTTGTGGAGTTTCTGGTTGTGGAGTTTCTAATTTTGGAGTTTCAAGTTGTGGAGTTTCTAGTTGTGGAGTCTCAAGTTGTGGAGTTTAAAGTTGTGGAGTTTCAAGTTGTGGAGTCTCTAGTTGTGGAGTTTCTATTTGCGGAGTATCTAGTTGTGGAGTTTCCAGTTGTGGAGTTTCTAGTTGTGGAATTGCGGAGTCTCTAGTTGTGGAGTTTCAAGTTGTGGAGTCTAGTTGTGGAGTTTCTAGTTGTGGAGTTTCCAGTTGTGGAGTATCTAGTTGTGGAGTTTCCAGTTGTGTAGTTTCTAGTGGCGGAGTTTCTAGCTGCGGAGTTTCTAGTTGCAGAGTCTCTGGTTGTGGAGTTTCTAGTTGCGGAGTCTCTAGTTGTGGAGTTTCGAGTTTTGGAGTTTCTAGTGTTGGAGTTTTGAGTTTAGGAGTTTCTAGTTGCGGAATCACTAGCTGTGGATTTTCTAGTTGCGGAACTTAAAGTTGTGAGGTTTCAAGTTGTGGAGTTTCAAGTTGTGGAGTTTCTAGTTGTGGAATTTCTAGTTGTGGAGTCTCTAGTTGTGTAGTTTCTAGCTGCGGAGTTTCTATTTGTGGAGTTTCTAGTTGCGAAGTTTCTAGTTGCAGAGTCTCTGGTTGTGGAGTTTCTAGTTGTGGAGTCTCTAGTTGTGGAGTTTCTAGTTGCCGAGTTTTCAGTTGTGGAGTGTCTAGTAGTGGAGTTTCTATTTGTGGAGTTTCTAGCTGCGGAGTTTCTAGTTGCAGAGTCTCTGGTTGTGGAGTTTCTAGTTGCGAAGTCTCTAGTTGTGGAGTTTCGAGTTTTGGAGTTTCTAGTGTTGGAGGTTTGAGTTGTGGAGTTTCTAGTTGTGGAGTTTCTAGTTGCGGAATCTCTAGCTGTGGATTTTCTAGTTGCGCAACCTAAAGTTGTGAGGTTTCAAGTTGTGGAGTCTCTAGTTGTGGAGTTTCTAGTTGTGGAGTTTCTAGTTGAGGAGTCTCTAGTTGTGTAGTTTCTAGCTGCGGAGTTTCTAGTTGCAGAGTTTCTATTTATGGAGTTTCTACTTGCGGAGTTTCTAGTTGCAGAGTCTCTGGTTGTGGAGTTTCTAGTTGCGAAGTCTCTAGTTGTGGAGTTTCTTGTTGTGGAGTTTCCAGTTGTGGAGTTTTTAGTTGTGGAGTTTCTAGTTCTGGAGTTTCTGGTTGTGGAGTTTCTAATTTTGGAGTTTCAAGTTGTGGAGTTTCTAGTTGTGGAGTCTCAAGTTGTGGAGTTTAAAGTTGCGGAGTTTCAAGTTGTGGAATCTCTAGTTGTGGAGTTTCTAGTTGCGGAGTATCTAGTTGTGGAGTTTCCAGTTGTGGAGTTTCTAGTTGTGGAGTTGCGGAGTCTCTAGTTGTGGAGTTTCAAGTTGTGGAGTCTAGTTGTGGAGTTTCTAGTTGTGGAGTTTCCAGTTGTGGAGTATCTAGTTGTGGAGTTTCCAGTTGTGGAGTTTCTAGTTGCGGAGTCTCTAGTTGTGAAGTTTCTAGTTGTGGAGTTTCCAGTTGTGGAGTGTCTAGCTGTGGAGTTACTACTTGTGGAGTTTCTAGTTGCGGAGTTTCTAGCTGTGGAGTTTCTAGTTGCGGAGTTTCTATTTGTAGAGTTTCTAGCTGCGGAGTTTCTAGTTGCAGAGTCTCTGGTTGTGGAGCTTCTATTTGCGGAGTCTCTAGTTGTGGAGTTTCGAGTTTTGGAGTTTCTAGTGTTGGAGTTTTGAGTTTAGGAGTTTCTAGTTGCGGAATCACTAGCTGTGGATTTTCTAGTTGCGGAACTTAAAGTTGTGAGGTTTCAAGTTGTGCAGTTTCAAGTTGTGGAGTTTCTAGTTGTGGAATTTCTAGTTGTGGATTCTCTAGTTGTGTAGTTTCTAGCTGCGGAGTTTCTATTTGTGGAGTTTCTAGTTGCGGAGTTTCTAGTTGCAGAGTCTCTGGTTGTGGAGTTTCTAGTTGCGGAGTCTCTAGTTGTGGAGTTTCTAGTTGTGGAGTTTCTAGTTGTGGAGTTCCGAGTTGTAAAGTTTCTAGTTGGGGAGATTCTAGTTGTGGAGTTTCTAGTTGTGGAGTCTCAAGTTGTGGAGTTTAAACTTGTGGAGTTTCAAGTTGTGGAGTCTATAGTTGTGGAGTTTCTAGTTGTGGAGTCTCTAGTTGCAGAGTTTCTAGTTGTGAAGTTTCTAGTTGTGGAGTTTCTAGTTGTGGAGTTTCTAGTTGTGAAGTTTCTAGTTGTGTAGTCTCAAGTTGTGGAGTTTAAACTTGTGGAGTTTCAAGTTGTGGAGTCTATAGTTGTGGAGTTCCTAGTTGTAGATTTTCTAGTTGTGGAGTTTCAAGTTGCGGAGTCCCAAGCTGTGGAGTTTCGAGTTGTTGAGTTTTTAGTTGTGGAGTTTTTAGTTGTTGAGTTTCTAGTTTGAAGTCTCTAGTTGTAGATTCTCTAGTTGTGGAGTCTCTAGTTTAGGAGTTTCTAGTGGAAGGGTTTTAGTTGTGGAGTGTCTAGTTGTGGAGTTTCCAGTTGTGGAGTTTCGAGTTGTGGAGTTTCTAGTTGCAGAGTCTCTAGTTGTGGAGTTTCCAGTTGCGGAGTCTCAAGCTGTGGAGTTTCTAGTTGTTGAGTTTTTAGTTGTGGAGTTTCTAGTTGTTGAGTTTCTAGTTTGAAGTCTCTAGTTGTAGATTCTTTAGTTGTGGAGTCTCTAGTTTAGGAATTTCTAGTTGAAGAGTTTTTAGTTGTGGAGTGTCTAGTTGTGGAGTTTCCAGTTGTGGATTTTCGAGTTGTGGAGTTGCGGAGTCTCTAGTTGTGGAGTTTCTAGTTGCAGAGTCTCTAGTTGTGCAGTTTCTAGTTGCGAAGTCCCTAGTTGTGGAGTTTCTAGTTGCGGAGTCTCAAGATGTGGAGTTTCTAGTTTTTGAGTTTTTAGTTGTGGAGTTTCTAAATGTTGACTTTCTAGTTTGAAGTCTCTAGTTGTAGATTCTCTAGTTGTGGAGTCTCTAGTTTAGGAATTTCTAGTTGAAGAGTTTTTCGCTTTGGAGTTTCTAGTTGTGGAGTTTTGAGTTGCGGAGTTTCTAGCTGCGGAGTTTCTAGTTGCAGAGTCTCTGGTTGTGGAGTTTCTAGTTGCGGAGTCTCTAGTTGTGGAGTTTCTAGTTGTGGAGTTTCTAGTTGTGGAGTTTCAAGTTGTGGAGTTTTTAGTTGTGGACTTTCTAGACATGAATTTTCTCGTAGCCGAGTCTCTATTTGTGGAGCTTGTAGTTGTGGAGTTTCTAGTTGTGGAGTTTCTAGTTTTGGAGTCTCTAGTTGCAGAGTTTCTAGTTGTGGAGTTTCTAGTTGTAGAGTTTCTAGTTGTGGAGTTTCTGGTTGTGGAGTTTCTAGTTGTGGAGTTTCAAGTTGTGGAGTTTCTAGTTGTGGAGTCTCAAGTTGTGGAGTTTAAAGTTGTGGAGTTCCAAGTTGCGGAGTCTCTAGTTGTGAAGTTTCTAGTTGTGGAGTTTCTAGTTGTGGAGTTTTTAGTTGTGGACTTTCTAGACATTAATTTTCTTGTAGCCGAGTCTCTATTTGTGGAGCTTGTAGTTGTGGAGTTTGTAGTTGTGGAGTTTCTAGTTGTGGAGTCTCTAGTTGCAGAGTTTCTAGTTGTGGAGTTTCTAGTTGTGGAGTTTCTAGTTGTGGAGTTTCTGGTTGTGGAGTTTCTAGTTGTGAGTGTCTAGTTTTGCAGTTTCTAGTTGTGTAGTTTCTAGATATGGAATTTCTAGTTGCCGAGTCTGTATTTGTGGAGTTTTTAGTTGCGGAGTCTCTAGTTGTGGAGTTTCTAGTTGTGGAGTCTCTAAATGCGGAGTTTCTAGTTGTGGAGTTTCTAGTTATGGAGTTTCTGGTTGTGGAGTTTCTAGTTGAGGAGTTTCAAGTTGTGGAGTTTCTAGTTGTGGAGTCTCTAGTTGCAGAGTTTCTAGTTGTGAAGTTTCTAGATGTGCAGTTTCTATTTTTGGAGTTTCTAGTTGTGGAGTTTCTAGTTGTAGAGTCTCCTGTTGCGGAGTTTCCAGTTGCGGAGTTTCTAGTTGGGGAGTTTCTAGTTGTGGAGTTTGTAGTTGTGAAGTTTCTAGTTGTGTAGTCTCAAGTTGTGGAGTTTAAACTTGTTGAGTTTCAAGTTGTGGAGTCTATAGTTGTGGAGTTTCTAGTTGTGGAGTTTCTAGTTGTGGAGTTTCTAGTTGCGGAGTTTCTAGTTGTGGAGTTTCTAGCTGCGGAGTTTCTAGTTGCAAGGTCTCTAGATGTCGAATTTCTAGTTCTAGAGTTTCTAGTTGTGGAGTCTCTAAATGCGGAGTTTCTAGTTGTGGAGTTTCTGGTTGTGGAGTTTCTAGTTGAGGAGTTTCAAGTTGTGGAGTTTCTAATTGTGGAGTCTCTAGTTGCGGAGTTTCTAGTTGTGAAGTTTCTAGTTGTGGAGTTTCTAGTTGTGGAGTTTCTAGTTGTAGAGTCCTTAGTTGTGGAGTTTCTACTAGTTGCGGAGTTTCTAGTTGTGGAGTTTCAAGTTGCGGAGTCCCAAGCTGTGGAGTTTCTAGTTGTTGAGTTTTTAGTTGTGGAGTTTTTAGTTGTTGAGTTTCTAGTTTGAAGTCTCTAGTTGTAGATTCTCTAGTTGTGGAGTCTCTAGTTTAGGAGTTTCTAGTGGAAGGGTTTTAGTTGTGGAGTGTCTAGTTGTGGAGATTCCAGTTGTGGAGTTTCGAGTTGTGAAGTTTCTAGTTGCAGAGTCTCTAGTGTGGAGTTTCAAGTTGTGGAGTCTCTAGTTGTGGAGTTTCTAGTTGCCGAGTTTCCAGTTGTGGAGTATCTAGTAGTGGAGATTCCAGTTGTGGAATTTCTAGTTTTGGAGTTTCTAGTTGCGAAGTCCCTAGTTGTGGAGTTTCCTGTTGCGGAGTCTCAAGCTGTGGAGTTTCTAGTTGTTGAGTTTTTAGTTGTGGAGTTTCTAGTTGTTGAGTTTCTAGTTTGAAGTCTCTAGTTGTAGATTCTCTAGTTGTGGAGTTTCTAGTTTAGGAATTTCTAGTTGAAGAGTTTTTCGCTTTGGAGTTTCTAGTTGTGGAGTTTTGAGTTGTGGAGTTTCTAGCTGCGGAGTTTCTAGTTGCAGAGTCTCTGGTTGTGGAGTTTCTAGTTGCGGAGTCTCTAGTTGTGGAGTTTCTAGTTGTGGAGTTTCTAGTTGTGGAGTTTCAAGTGGTGGAGTTTTTAGTTGTGGACTTTCTAGACATGAATTTTCTCGTAGCCGAGTCTCTATTTGTGGAGCTTGTAGTTGTGGAGTTTCTAGTTGTGGAGTTTCTAGTTGTGGAGTCTCTAGTTGCAGAGTTTCTAGTTGTGGAGTTTCTAGTTGTAGAGTTTCTAGTTGTGGAGTTTCTGGTTGTGGAGTTTCTAGTTGTGGAGTTTCAAGTTTTGGAGTTTCTAGTTGTGGAGTCTCAAGTTGTGGAGTTTAAAGTTGTGGAGTTCCAAGTTGCGGAGTCTCTAGTTGTGGAGTTTGTAGTTGTGGAGTTTCTAGCTGTGGAGTTTTTAGTTGTGGACTTTCTAGACATTAATTTTCTTGTAGCCGAGTCTCAATTTGTGGAGCTTGTAGTTGTGGAGTTTGTAGTTGTGGAGTTTCTAGTTGTGGAGTCTCTAGTTGCAGAGTTTCTAGTTGTGCAGTTTCTAGTTGTGGAGTTTCTGGTTGTGGAGTTTCTAGTTGTGGAGTTTCAAGTTGTGGAGTTTCTAGTTGTGGAGTCTCAAGTTGTGGAGTTTAAAGTTGTGGAGTTTCAAGTTGTGGAGTCTCTAGTTGTGGAGTTTCTAGTTGCGGAGTATCTAGTTGTGGAGTTTCCAGTTGTGTAGTTTCTAGTTGTGGAGTTGCGGAGTCTCTAGTTGTGGAGTTTCTAGTTGTGGAGTTTCTAGTTGTGGAGTTTCGAGTTGTGGAGTCTCTAGTTGTCGAGTTTCTAGTTGTGGAGTTTCCAGTTGTGGAGAATCTAGTTGTGGAGTTTTCAGTTGTGAAGTATCTAGTTGTGGAGTTTCCAGTTGTGGAGTATTTAGTTGTGAACTTTAAGTTATGGAGTTTCTAGTTGCGGAGTTTTTAATAGCGGAGTTTCTAGTTGTGAAGTTTCAAGTTGCGGAGTCTCAAGTTGTGGAGTTTCCAGTTGTGGAGTTTTTAGTTGTGGAGTTTCTAGTTGTTGAGTTTCTAGTTGTGAGTGTCTAGTTTTGCAGTTTCTAGTTGTGTAGTTTCTAGATATGGAATTTCTAGTTGCCGAGTCTGTATTTGTGGAGTTTGTAGTTGCGGAGTCTCTAGTTGTGGAGTTTCTAGTTGTGGAGTCTCTAAATGCGGAGTTTCTAGTTGTGGAGTTTCTAGTTATGAAGTTTGTGGTTGTGGAGTTTCTAGTTGAGGAGTTTCAAGTTGTGGAGTTTCTAGTTGTGGAGTCTCTAGTTGCAGAGTTTCTAGTTGTGAAGTTTCTAGATGTGCAGTTTCTATTTTTGGAGTTTCTAGTTGTGGAGTTTCTAGTTGTAGAGTCTCCTGTTGCGGAGTTTCCAGTTGCGGAGTTTCTAGTTGGGGAGTTTCTAGTTGTGGAGTTTCTAGTTGTGAAGTTTCTAGTTGTGTAGTCTCAAGTTGTGGAGTTTAAACTTGTGGAGTTTCAAGTTTTGGAGTTTCTAGTTTTGGAGTTTCTAGTTGTGGAGTTTCTAGTTGTAGATTCTCCTGTTGCGGAGTTTCTAGTTGCGGAGTTTCTAGTTGGGGAGTTTCCAGTTGTGGAGTTTCTAGTTGTGGAGTTTCTAGTTGTGGAGTCTCAAGTTGTGGAGTTTAAACTTGTTGAGTTTCTAGTTGTGGAGTCTCTAGTTGTGGAGTTTCTAGTTGTGGAGTTTCTAGTTGTGGAGTCTCTAAATGCGGAGTTTCTAGTTGTGGAGTTTCTAGTTGTAGAGTCCTTAGTTGTGGAGTTTCTAGTTGCGGAGTTTCTAGTTGTGGAATTTCAAGTTGCGGAGTCTCAAGCTGTGGAGTTTCTAGTTGTTGAGTTTTTAGTTGTGGAGTTTTTAGTTGTTGAGTTTCTAGTTTGAAGTCTCTAGTTGTAGATTCTCTAGTTGTGGAGTCTCTAGTTTAGGAGTTTCTAGTGGAAGAGTTTTTAGTTGTGGAGTGTCTAGTTGTGGAGTTTCCAGTTGTGGAGTTTCGAGTTGTGGAGTTTCTAGTTGCAGAGTCTCTAGTTGTGGAGTTTCAAGTTGTGGAGTCTCTAGTTGTGGAGTTTCTAGTTGCCGAGTTTCTAGTTGCGGAGTCCCTAGTTGTGGAGTTTCCAGTTGCGGAGTCTCAAGCTGTGGAGTTTCTAGTTGTTGAGTTTTTAGTTGTGGAGTTTCTAGTTGTTGAGTTTCTAGTTTGAAGTCTCTAGTTGTAGATTCTCTAGTTGTGGAGTCTCTAGCTTAGGAATTTCTAGTTGAAGAGTTTTTAGTTGTGGAGTGTCTATTTGTGGAGTTTCCAGTTGTGGAGTTTCGAGTTGTGGAGTTGCGGAGTCTCTAGTTGTGGAGTTTCTAGTTGCAGAGTCTCTAGTTGTGCAGTTTCTAGTTGCGGAGTCCCTAGTTGTGGAGTTTCTAGTTGCGGAGTCTCAAGATGTGGAGTTTCTAGTTTTTGAGTTTTTAGTTGTGGAGTTTCTAAATGTTGACTTTCTAGTTTGAAGTCTCTAGTTGTAGATTTTCTAGTTGTGGAGTCTCTAGTTTAGGAATTTCTAGTTGAAAGTTTTTAGCTTTGGAGTTTCTAGTTGTGGAGTTTTGAGTTGTGGAGTTTCTAGCTGCAGAGTTTCTAGTTGCAGTCTCTGGCTGTGGAGTTTCTAGTTGCGGAGTCTCTAGT
Source organism: Rhipicephalus microplus (assembly GCF_043290135.1). Classification (NCBI taxonomy): domain Eukaryota; kingdom Metazoa; phylum Arthropoda; class Arachnida; order Ixodida; family Ixodidae; genus Rhipicephalus; species Rhipicephalus microplus. The sequence goes on from NW_027465032.1 coordinate 62,055, forward strand.
TGTAGAGTTTCTAGTTGTGGAGTTTCTAGTTGTGGAGTTTTTAGTTGTGGAAATTTTAGTTGTGGAGTTTCTAGATATGGAATTTCTAGTTGCCGAGTCTCTATTGGTGGAGTTTGTAGTTGTGGAGTTTGTAGTTGTGGAGTTTTTAGTTGTGGAGTCTCTAGTTGCGGAGTTTCTAGTTGTGGAGTTTCTAGTTGTGGAGTTTCTAGTTGTGGAGTTTCTGGTTGTGGAGTTTCTAGTTGAGGAGTTTCAAGTTGTGGAGTTTCTAGTTGTAGAGTCTCTAGTTGCGGAGTTTCTAGTTGTGAAGTTTCTAGTTGTGGAGTTTCTAGTTTTGGAGTTTCTAGTTGTGGAGTTTCTAGCTGTAGAGTCTCCTGTTGCGGAGTTTCTAGTTGCGGAGTTTCTAGTTGGGGAGTTTCCAGTTGTGGAGTTTCTAGTTTTGGAGTTTCTAGTTGTGGAGTCTCAAGGTGTGGAGTTTAAACTTGTGGAGTTTCAAGTTGTGGAGTCTATAGTTGTTGAGTTCCTAGTTGTAGATTTTCTAGTTGTGGAGTATCTAGTTATGGATTTTCCAGTTGTGGAGTTTCTAGTTGTTGAGTTGCGGAGTCTCTAGTTGTTGAGTTTCTAGTTGCGCAGTTTCTAGTTGTGGAGTTTCAAGTTGCGGAGTCTCAAGCTGTGGAGTTTCTAGTTGTTGAGTTTTTAGTTCTGGAGTTTTTAGTTGTTGAGTTTCTAGTTTGAAGTCTCTAGTTGTAGATTCTCTAGTTGTGGAGTCTCTAGTTTAGGAGTTTCTAGTTGAAGAGTTTTTAGTTGTGGAGTCTCTAGTTGTGGAGTTTCCAGTTGTAGAGTTTCGAGTTGTGGAGTTTCTAGTTGCAGTGTCTCTAGTTGTGGAGTTTCAAGTTGTGAAGTTTCTAGTTGTTGAGTTTTTAGTTGTGGAGTTTCTAGTTGTTGAGTTTCTAGTTTGAAGTCTCTAGTTGTAGATTCTCTAGTTGTCGAGTCTCTAGTTTAGGAATTTCTAGTTGAAGAGTTTTTAGTTGTGGAGTGTCCAGTTGTGGAGTTTCCAGTTGTGGAGTTTCGAGTTGTGGAGTTGCGGAGTCTCTAGTTGTGGAGTTTCTAGTTGCAGAGTCTCTAGTTGTGCAGTTTCCAGTTGTGGAGTTTCTAGTTGTGGAGTTTCAAGTTGTGGAGTCTCTAGTTGTGGAGTTTCTAGTTGCGGAGTATCTAGTTGTGGATTTTCCAGTTGTAGTTTCGAGTTGTGGAGTTGCGGAGTCTCTTGTTGTGGAGTCTCTAGTTGTGGAGTTTCTAGTTGCGGAGTATCTAGTTGTGGATTTTCCAGTTGTGGAGTTTCTAGTTGTGGAACTGCGGAGTCTCTGGTTGTGGAGTTTCTAGTTGTGGAGTTTCTAGTTGTGGAGTTTCGATTTGTGGTGTCTCTAGTTGTGGAGTTTCTAGTTGTGGAGTTTCTAGTTGTGGAGTTTCCAGTTGCGGAGTATCCAGTTGTGGAGTTTCCAGTTGTAGAGTTTCCAGTTGTGAAGTATCTAGTTGTGAAGTTTCCAGTTGTGGAGTATCTAGTTGTGGAGTTTCAAGTTGTGGAGTTTCTAGTTGCGGAGTTTCTAGTTGCAGAGATTTTAATAACGGAGTATCTAGTTGTGGAGTTGCGGAGTCTCTGGTTGTGGAGTTTCTATTTGTGGAGTTTCTAGTTGTGGAGTTTCAAGTTGTGGAGTCTCTAGTTGTGGAGTTTCTAGTTGTGGATTTTACAGTTGTGAAGTATCTATTTGTGGAGTTTCTAGTGGCGGAGTTTCTAGTTGTGGAGTTTCTAGTGTTGGAGTTTTGAGTTGTGGAGTTTCTAGTGGTGGAGTTTCTAGTTGCGGAATCTCTAGCTGTGGATTTTCTAGTTACGGAACCTAAAGTTGTGAGGTTTCAAGTTGTGGAGTCTCTAGTTGTGGAGTTTCTAGTTGTAAAGTTTCTAGTTGTGGAGTCTCTACTTGTGTAGTTTATAGCTGCGGAGTTTCCAGTTGCGGAGTTTCTATTTGTGAAGTTTCTAGTTGCGGAGTTTCTAGTTGCAGAGTTTCTGGTTGTGGAGTTTCTAGTACCGAAGTCTCTAGTTGTGGAGTTTCTAGTTGTGGAGTTTCTAGTTGTGGAGTTTCCAGTTGTGGTGTTTTTAGTTGTGGAGTTTCAAGTTGTGGAGTCTAGTTGTGGAGTTTCTAGTTGTGGAGTTTCTAGTTGCGGAGTCCCTAGTTGTGGAGTTTCTAGTTGCGGAGTCTCTAGTTGTGGAGTTTCTAGTTGAGGAGTTTCTAGTTGTAGAGTTTTTAGTTTTTGAGTGTCTAGTTGTGAAGTTTCAAGTTCTGGAGTTTCGAGTTGTGGAGTTTCGAATTGTGGAGTTTTGAGTTGTTGAGTTTCAAGTTGTGGAGTTTCTAGTTGTGGGGTTTCTAGTTGCGGAATCTCTAGTTGTTGATTTTCTTGTTGCGGAACTTAAGGCTGTGAGGTTTCAAGTTGTGGAGTTTCAAGTTGTGGAGTTTCTAGTTGTGGAGTTTCTAGTTGCGGAGTTTCTAGTTGTGGAGTTTCTAGCTGCGGAGTTTCTAGTTGCAAGGTCTCTAGATGTGGAATTTCTAGTTGTAGAGTTTCTAGTTGTGGAGTCTCTAGTTGCGGAGTTTCTAGTTGTGAAGTTTCTAGTTGTGTAGTTTCTGGTTGTGGAGTTTTTAGTTGTGGAGTTTCAAGTTGTGGAGACTCTAGTTGTGGAGTTTCTAGTTGTGGAGTCTCTAGTTGCGGAGTTTTTAGTTGTGGAGTTGCTAGTGTTGGAGTTTCTAGTTGTGGAGTTTCAGGTTGTGGAGTTTCTAGTAGCAGAGATTCTAGTTGCGGAGTCTCTGGTTGTGGAGGTTCTAGTTATGGAGTTTCTAGTTGTGGAGTTTCTAGTCGTGGAGTATCTAGTTGTGGAGTTGCTAGTTGTGGAATTTCTAGGTGTGAAGTTCCTGGTTGTGGAGTTTCTAGTTGCAGTGATTCTAGTTGCGGAGTCTATGGTTGTTGAGGTTCTACTTGTAGAGTTTCTAGTTGTGAAGTTTCAGTCTTGAAGTTTCTAGTTGTGGAGTCTCAAGTTGTGGAGTTTAAAGTGGTGGAGTCTCAAGTTGTGGAATTTCTAGTTGTAGAGTTTTTAGTTGTGGAGTTTCTAGTTGTTGAGTTTCTAGTTTTGAAGTCTCTAGTTGTGCAGTCTCTAGTTATGGAGTCTCTAGTTTAGGAGTTTCTAGTTGTAGAGTTTTTAGTTGTGGAGTGTCTAGTTGTGGAGTTTCCAGTTGTGGAGTTTCCAGTTGTGGAGTTTCGAGTTGTGGAGTTTCTTGTTGTGGAGTTTTGAGTTGTGGAGTTTCTAGTTGTGGAGTTTCTAGTTGCAGAATCTCTAGCTGTGGATTTTCTAGTTGAGGAACTTAAGGTTGTGAGGTTTCAAGTTGTGGAGTTTCTAGTTGTGGAGTTTCTAGTTGTGGAGTTTCTAGTTGTGGAGTTTCTAGTTGTGGAGTCTCTAGTGTTGGAGTTTCTAGCTACGGAGTTTTTAATTGCGGAGTTTCTATTTGTGGAGTTTCTAGCTGCAGAGTTTCTAGTTGCAGAGTCTCTGGTTGTGGAGTTTCTAGTTGCGGAGTCTCTAGTTGTGGAGTTTCTAGTTGTGGAGTTTCTAGTTGTGGAGTTTTTAGTTGTGGAGTTTTCAGTTGTGGAGTTTCTAGATATGGAATTTCTAGTTGCCGAGTCTCTATTGGTGGAGTTTGTAGTTGTGGAGTTTCTAGTTGTGGAGTTTTTAGTTGTTGAGTCTCTAGTTGTGGAGTTTCTAGTTGTAGAGTTTTTAGTTTTTGAGTGTCTAGTTGTGAAGTTTCAAGTTCTGGAGTTTGGAATTGTGGAGTTTCGAATTGTGGAGTTTTGAGTTGTGGAGTTTCAAGTTGTGGAGTTTCTAGTTGTGAGTTTCTAGTTGCGGAATCTCTAGTTGTGGATTTTCTAGTTGCGGAACTTAAGGCTGTGAGGTTTCAAGTTGTGGAGTTTCAAGTTGTGGAGTTTCTAGTTGTGGAGTCTCAAGTTGTGGAGTTTAAAGTTGTGGAGTTTCAAGTTGCGGAGTCTCTAGTTGTGGAGTTTCTAGTTGTGGAGTTTCTAGTTGTGGAGTTTTTAGTTGTGGACTTTCTAGACATTAATTTTCTTGTAGCCGAGTCTCTATTTGTGGAGCTTGTAGTTGTGGAGTTTGTAGTTGTGGAGTTTCTAGTTGTGGAGTCTCTAGTTGCAGAGTTTCTAGTTGTGGAGTTTCTAGTTGTGGAGTTTCTAGTTGTGGAGTTTCTGGTTGTGGAGTTTCTAGTTGTGGAGTTTCAAGTTGTGGAGTTTCTAGTTGTGGAGTCTCAAGTTGTGGAGTTTAAAGTTGTGGAGTTTCAAGTTGTGGAGTCTCTAGTTGTGGAGTTTCTAGTTGCGGAGTATCTAGTTGTGGAGTTTCCAGTTGTGTAGTTTCTAGTTGTGGAGTTGCGGAGTCTCTGGTTGTGGAGTTTCTAGTTGTGGAGTTTCTAGTTGTGGAGTTTCGAGTTGTGGAGTCTCTAGTTGTCGAGTTTCTAGTTGTGGAGTTTCCAGTTGTGTAGAATCTAGTTGTGGAGTTTTCAGTTGTGAAGTATCTAGTTGTGGAGTTTCCAGTTGTGGAGTATTTAGTTGTGAACTTTAAGTTATGGAGTTTCTAGTTGTGGAGTTTTTAATAGCGGAGTTTCTAGTTGTGAAGTTTCAAGTTGCGGAGTCTCAAGTTGTGGAGTTTCCAGTTGTGGAGTTTTTAGTTGTGGAGTTTCTAGTTGTTGAGTTTCTAGTTGTGAGTGTCTAGTTTTGCAGTTTCTAGTTGTGTAGTTTCTAGATATGGAATTTCTAGTTGCCGAGTCTGTATTTGTGGAGTTTGTAGTTGCGGAGTTTCTAGTTGTGGAGTTTCTAGTTGTGGAGTCTCTAAATGCGGAGTTTCTAGTTGTGGAGTTTCTAGTTATGGAGTTTCTAGTTGTGGAGTTTCAAGTTGTGGAGTTTTTAGTTGTGGACTTTCTAGACATGAATTTTCTCGTAGCCGAGTCTCTATTTGTGGAGCTTGTAGTTGTGGAGTTTCTAGTTGTGGAGTTTCTAGTTGTGGAGTCTCTAGTTGCAGAGTTTCTAGTTGTGGAGTTTATAGTTGTGGAGTTTCTAGTTGTGGAGTTTCTGGTTGTGGAGTTTCTAGTTGTGGAGTTTCAAGTTGTGGAGTTTCTAGTTGTGGAGTCTCAAGTTGTGGAGTTTAAAGTTGTGGAGTTTCAAGTTGCGGAGTCTCTAGTTGTGGAGTTTCTAGTTGTGGAGTTTCTAGTTGTGGAGTTTTTAGTTGTGGACTTTCTAGATATTAATTTTCTTGTAGCCGAGTCTCTATTTGTGGAGCTTGTAGTTGTGGAGTTTGTAGTTGTGGAGTTTCTAGTTGTGGAGTCTCTAGTTGCAGAGTTTCTAGTTGTGGAGTTTCTAGTTGTGGAGTTTCTAGTTGTGGAGTTTCTGGTTGTGGAGTTTCTAGTTGTGGAGTTTCAAGTTGTGGAGTTTCTAGTTGTGGAGTCTCAAGTTGTGGAGTTTCAAGTTGTGGAGTTTCAAGTTGTGGAGTCTCTAGTTGTGGAGTTTCTAGTTGCGGAGTATCTAGTTGTGGAGTTTCCAGTTGTGTAGGTTCTAGTTGTGGAGTTGCGGAGTCTCTGGTTTTGGAGTTTCTAGTTGTGGAGTTTCTAGTTGTGGAGTTTCGAGTTGTGGAGTCTCTAGTTGTCGAGTTTCTAGTTGTGGAGTTTCCAGTTGTGGAGAATCTAGTTGTGGAGTTTTCAGTTGTGAAGTACCTAGTTGTGGAGTTTCCAGTTGTGGAGTATTTAGTTGTGAACTTTAAGTTATGGAGTTTCTAGTTGCGGAGTTTTTAATAGCGGAGTTTCTAGTTGTGAAGTTTCAAGTTGCGGAGTCTCAAGTTGTGGAGTTTCCAGTTGTGGAGTTTTTAGTTGTGGAGTTTCTAGTTGTTGAGTTTCTAGTTGTGAGTGTCTAGTTTTGCAGTTTCTAGTTGTGTAGTTTCTAGATATGGAATTTCTAGTTGCCGAGTCTGTATTTGTGGAGTTTGTAGTTGCGGAGTTTCTAGTTGTGGAGTTTCTAGTTGTGGAGTCTCTAAATGCGGAGTTTCTAGTTGTGGAGTTTCTAGTTATGGAGTTTCTGGTTGTGGAGTTTCTAGTTGAGGAGTTTCAAGTTTCGGAGTTTCTAGTTGTGGAGTCTCTAGTTGCAGAGTTTCTAGTTGTGAAGTTTCTAGATGTGCAGTTTCTAGTTTTGGAGTTTCTAGTCTTGGAGTTTCTAGTTGTAGAGTCTCCTGTTGCGGAGTTTCCAGTTGCGGAGTTTCTAGTTGGGGAGTTTATAGTTGTGGAGTTTCTAGTTGTGAAGTTTCTAGTTGTGTAGTCTCAAGTTGTGGAGTTTAAACTTGTGGAGTTTCAAGTTGTGGAGTCTATAGTTGTGGAGTTCCTAGTTGTAGATTTTCTAGTTGTGGAGTATTTAGTTGTGGATTTCCAGTTGTGGAGTTTCTAGTAGTTGAGTGGCGGAGTCTCTAGTTGTTGAGTTTCTAGTTGCAGAGTCTCTAGTTGTGGAGTTTCTTGTAGTCGAGTTTCCAGTTGTGGACTATCTAGTAGTGGAGTTTCTAGTTGTGGAGTTTCTAGTTGCCGAGTCCCTAGTTGTGGAGTTTCTAAATGCGGAGTTTCTAGTTGTGGAGTTTGAAGTTGCGGAGTCTCAAGCTGTGGAGTTTCTAGTTGTTGAGTTTTTAGTTGTGGAGTTTCTAGTTGTTGAGTTTCTAGATTGAAGACTCTTGTTGTAGATTCTCTAGTTGTGGAGTCTCTAGTTTAGGAATTTCTAGTTGAAGAGTTTTTAGTTGTGGAGTGTCTAGTTGTGGAGTTTCGAGTCGTAGAGTTGCGGAGTCTCTAGTGGTGGAGTTTCTAGTTGCAGAGTCTCTAGTTGTGCAGTTTCAAGTTGTGGAGTCTCTAGTTGTGGAGTTTCTAGTTGCCGAGTTTCCAGTTGTGGAGTATCTAGTAGTGGAGTTTCCAGTTGTGGAGTTTCTAGTTGTGGAGTTTCTAGTTGCGGAGTCCCTAGTTGTGGAGTTTCTAGTTGCGGAGTCTCAAGATGTGGAGTTTCTAGTTGTTGAGTTTTTAGTTGTGGAGTTTCTAGTTGTTGAGTTTCTAGTTTGAAGTCTCTAGTTGTAGATTCTCTAGTTTTGGGGTCTCTAGTTTAGGAATTTCTAGTTGAAGAGTTTTTAGTTGTGGAGTGTCTAGTTGTGGAGTTTCCAGTTGTGGAGTTTCTAGTTGAGGAGTTTCAAGTTGTGGAGTTTCTAGTTGTGGAGTCTCTAGTTGCGGAGTTTCTAGTTGTGAAGTTTCTAGTTGTGGAGTTTCTAGATTTGGAGTTTCTAGTTGTGGAGTTTCTAGTTGTAGAGTCTCCTGTTGCGGAGTTTCTAGTTGCGGAGTTTCTAGTTGGGGAGTTTCCAGTTGTGGAGTTTCTAGTTGTGGAGTTTCTAGTTGTGGAGTCTCAAGTTGTGGAGTTTAAACTTGTTGAGTTTCTAGTTGTGGAGTCTCTAGTTGTGGAGTTTCTAGTTGTGGAGTTTCTAGTTGTGGAGTCTCTAAATGCGGAGTTTCTAGTTGTGGAGTTTCTAGTTGTGGAGTTTCTGGTTGTGGAGTTTCTAGTTGAGGAGTTTCAAGTTGTGGAGTTTCTAATTGTGGAGTCTCTAGTTGCGGAGTTTCTAGTTGTGAAGTTTCTAGTTGTGGAGTTTCTAGTTGTGGAGTTTCTAGTTGTAGAGTCCTTAGTTGTGGAGTTTCTAGTTGCGGAGTTTCTAGTTGTGGAGTTTCAAGTTGCGGAGTCCCAAGCTGTGGAGTTTCTAGTTGTTGAGTTTTTAGTTGTGGAGTTTTTAGTTGTTGAGTTTCTAGTTTGAAGTCTCTAGTTGTAGATTCTCTAGTTGTGGAGTCTCTAGTTTAGGAGTTTCTAGTGGAAGGGTTTTAGTTGTGGGGTGTCTAGTTGTGGAGTTTCCAGTTGTGGAGTTTCGAGTTGTGGAGTTTCTAGTTGCAGAGTCTCTAGTTGTGGAGTTTCAAGTTGTGGAGTCTCTAGTTGTGGAGTTTCTAGTTGCCGAGTTTCCAGTTGTGGAGTATCTAGTAGTGGAGTTTCCAGTTGTGGAATTTCTAGTTTTGGAGTTTCTAGTTGCGAAGTCCCTAGTTGTGGAGTTTCCAGTTGCGGAGTCTCAAGCTGTGGAGTTTCTAGTTGTTGAGTTTTTAGTTGTGGAGTTTCTAGTTGTTGAGTTTCTAGTTTGAAGTCTCTAGTTGTAGATTCTCTAGTTGTGGAGTCTCTAGTTTAGGAATTTCTAGTTGAAGAGTTTTTAGTTGTGGAGTGTCTAGTTGTGGAGTTTCCAGTTGTCGATTTTCGAGTTGTGGAGTTGCGGAGTCTCTAGTTGTGGAGTTTCTAGTTGCAGATTCTCTAGTTGTGCAGTTTCTAGTTGCGGAGTCCCTAGTTGTGGAGTTTCTAGTTGCGGAGTCTCAAGATGTGGAGTTTCTAGTTTTTGAGTTTTTAGTTGTGGAGTTTCTAAATTTTGACTTTCTAGTTTGAAGTCTCTAGTTGTAGATTCTCTAGTTGTGGAGTCTCTAGTTTAGGAATTTCTAGTTGAAGAGTTTTTTGCTTTGGAGTTTCTAGTTGTGGAGTTTTGAGTTGTGGAGTTTCTAGCTGCGGAGTTTCTAGTTGCAGAGTCTCTGGTTGTGGAGTTTCTAGTTGCGGAGTCTCTAGTTGTGGAGTTTCTAGTTGTGGAGTTTCTAGTTGTGGAGTTTCAAGTTGTGGAGTTTTTAGTTGTGGACTTTCTAGACATGAATTTTCTCGTAGCCGAGTCTCTATTTGTGGAGCTTGTAGTTGTGGAGTTTCTAGTTGTGGAGTTTCTAGTTGTGGAGTCTCTAGTTGCAGAGTTTCTAGTTGTGGAGTTTCTAGTTGTAGAGTTTCTAGTTGTGGAGTTTCTGGTTGTGGAGTTTCTAGTTGTGGAGTTTCAAGTTGTGGAGTTTCTAGTTGTGGAGTCTCAAGTTGTGGAGTTTAAAGTTGTGGAGTTCCAAGTTGCGCAGTCTCTAGTTCTGGAGTTTCTAGTTGTGGAGTTTCTAGTTGTGGAGTTTTTAGTTGTGGACTTTCTAGACATTAATTTTCTTGTAGCCGAGTCTCTATTTGTGGAGCTTGTAGTTGTGGAGTTTGTAGTTGTGGAGTTTCTAGTTGTGGAGTCTCTAGTTCCAGAGTTTCTAGTTGTGGAGTTTCTAGTTGTGGAGTTTCTAGTTGTGGAGTTTCTGGTTGTGGAGTTTCTAGTTGTGGAGTTTCAAGTTGTGGAGTTTCTAGTTGTGGAGTCTCAAGTTGTGGAGTTTAAAGTTGTGGAGTTTCAAGTTGTGGAGTCTCTAGTTGTGGAGTTTCTAGTTGCGGTGTATCTAGTTGTGGAGTTTCCAGTTGTGTAGTTTCTAGTTGTGGAGTTGCGGAGTCTCTGGTTGTGGAGTTTCTAGTTGTGGAGTTTCTAGTTGTGGAGTTTCGAGTTGTGGAGTCTCTAGTTGTCGAGTTTCTAGTTGTGGAGTTTCCAGTTGTGGAGAATCTAGTTGTGGAGTTTTCAGTTGTGAAGTATCTAGTTGTGGAGTTTCCAGTTGTGGAGTATTTAGTTGTGAAGTTTAAGTTATGGAGTTTCTAGTTGCGGAGTTTTTAATAGCGGAGTTTCTAGTTGTGAAGTTTCAAGTTGCGGAGTCTCAAGTTGTGGAGTTTCCAGTTGTGGAGTTTTTAGTTGTGGAGTCTCTAGTTGTTGAGTTTCTAGTTGTGAGTGTCTAGTTTTGCAGTTTCTAGTTGTGTAGTTTCTAGATATGGAATTTCTAGTTGCCGAGTCTGTATTTGTGGAGTTTGTAGTTGCGGAGTCTCTAGTTGTGGAGTTTCTAGTTGTGGAGTCTCTAAATGCGGAGTTTCTAGTTGTGGAGTTTCTAGTTATGGAGTTTCTGGTTGTGGAGTTTCTAGTTGAGGAGTTTCAAGTTGTGGAGTTTCTAGTTGTGGAGTCTCTAGTTGCAGAGTTTCTAGTTGTGAAGTTTCTAGTTGTGTAGTCTCAAGTTGTGGAGTTTAAACTTGTGGAGTTTCAAGTTGTGGAGTCTATAGTTGTGGAGTTCCTAGTTGTAGATTTTCTAGTTGTGGAGTATTTAGTTGTGGATTTCCAGTTGTGGAGTTTCTAGTAGTTGAGTGGCGGAGTCTCTAGTTGTTGAGTTTCTAGTTGCAGAGTCTCTAGTTGTGGAGTTTCTTGTAGTCGAGTTTCCAGTTGTGGAGTATCTAGTAGTGGAGTTTCGAGTTGTGGAGTTTCTAGTTGTGGAGTTTCTAGTTGCCGAGTCCCTAGTTGTGGAGTTTCTAAACGCGGAGTTTCTAGTTGTGGAGTTTGAAGTTGCGGAGTCTCAAGCTATGGAGTTTCTAGTTGTTGAGTTTTTAGTTGTGGAGTTTCTAGTTGTTGAGTTTCTAGTTTGAAATCTCTAGTTGTAGATTCTCTAGTTGTGGAGTCTCTAGTTCAGGAGTTTCTTGTTGAAGAGTTTTTAGTTGTGGAGTGTCTAGTTGTGGAGTTCCCAGTTGTGGAGTTTCGAGTTGTGGAGTTTCTAGTTGCGGAATCTCTAGCTGTGGATTTTCTAGTTGCGTAATTTAAGGTTGTGAGGTTTCAAGTTGTGGAGTTTCTAGTTGTGGAGTTTTTAGTTGTGGAGTCTGTAGTTGTGTAGTTTCTAGCTGCGGAGTTTCTAGTTGCGGAGTTTCTATTTGTGGAGTTTCTAGCAGCGGAGTTTCTAGTTGCGGAGTTTCTGGTTGTGGAGTTTCTAGTTGCGGAATCTCTAGCTGTGGAGTTTCTAGTTGTGAAGTTTCTAGTTGTGGAGTTTCCAGTTGTGCAGTTTTTAGTTGTGGACTTTCTAGACTAGAAATTTCTTGTAGCCGAGTCTCTATTTGTGGAGTTTGAAGTTGTG